>NC_041021.1:10476807-10724499 GCF_004193775.1 Glycine soja | reverse complement strand
GATTGCCAAGAGGCTTTTGGAAGGATCAAAAAGTGCCTAATGAATCCTCCCGTGCTTATGCCACCAGTACCTGGAAGGCCTCTCATTTTGTACATGACAATCTTGGACGAGTCAATGGGGTGTATGCTGGGGCAACATGACGAATCCGGGAAGAAAGAGCGCGCTGTTACTACCTAAGTAAGAAGTTCACGACCTGTGAGATGAATTACTCCTTGCTCGAAAGAACGTGTTGTGCTTTAGTATGGGCATCCCATCGCTAAGGCAGTACATGCTGAGTCATACTACCTGGTTGATATCCAAAATGGACCCGGTAAGTACATCTTTGAAAAGCCAGCTCTCACAGGACGAATCGCCCGGTGGCAAGTCTTGCTATCTGAGTTTGATATAGTCTACGTCACCCAAAAGGCGATAAAAGGAAGCGCTTTGGCAGATTATTTGGCTCAACAGCCTCTTAACGACTACCAGCCCATGCATCCGGAATTCCCGGATGAGGACATCATGGCCTTGTTCGAGGAAAAGTTGGACGAAGATCGGGACAAATGGACTGTATGGTTTGACGGAGCGTCAAACATTCTAGGTCATGGCGTTGGGGCAGTGTTGATCTCTCCGGACAATCAATGTGTACCTTTCACAGCCAGGCTAGGATTCGACTGCACCAACAACATGGCCGAATATGAAGCATGTGCCCTAGCCGTCCAGGCAGCAATTGACTCCGATGTCAAACTACTCAAGGTGTACGGCGACTCAGCGTTGGTAATCCATCAGCTGAGAGGGGAATGGGAAACTAGAGATCCCAAGCTGATACCCTACAAAGCCTACATCAAGGAATTGGCTAAGACTTTCGATGAGATCTCCTTCCATCATGTTCCCCGCGAGGAAAATCAAATGGCGGATGCACTTGCTACGTTGGCATCTATGTTCCAGCTAACACCGCACGGGGACCTACCCTACATTGAATTTCAGTGTCGTGGCAAACCCGCACATTGTTGCCAAGTGGAAGAGGAACGGGACGGAAAGCCTTGGTATTACGACATCAAGCGATATGTCGAAAGCAAAGAATACCCGCCAGAGATTGCCGACAACGATAAAAGGACATTGAGGAGGTTGGCAGCCAGTTTCTTCATGAGCGGAGGCACACTGTATAAGAGAAATCACGACATGACACTCCTGCGATGTGTGGATGCCAAGGAGGCAAATCACATGATCGAGGAAGTCCATGAGGGCTCGTTTGGAACGCACGCCAACGGGCATGCTATGGCCAGGAAGATCTTAAGAGCAGGTTATTACTGGCTTACCATGGAAAGTGATTGTTGTGTCCATGTGAGGAAGTGCCACAAATGTCAAGCATTCGCGGATAATGTCAATGCCCCACCGCATCCCCTGAATGTCATGTCCGCCCCTTGGCCTTTGTCCATGTGGGGAATAGATGTCATCGGGGCCATTGAGCCCAAGGCCTCGAATGGTCATCGCTTCATCCTCGTAGCAATAGATTATTTCACCAAGTGGGTCGAGGCGGCTTCATATACCAATGTCACGAGGAATGTGGTGGTCAGGTTCATTAAGAAGGAGATCATCTGCCGATATGGTTTGCCAAGAAAGATTATCACGGACAACGGCACCAACCTGAATAACAAGATGATGGGGGAAATGTGCGAGGAGTTTAAAATCCAGCATCACAATTCCACACCCTACCGGCCAAAGATGAATGGAGCCGTGGAAGCAGCCAATAAGAATATCAAAAAGATTATCCAAAAGATGACCGTGTCATACAAGGATTGGCACGAGATGCTCCCATTCGCGTTACACGGTTACCGGACTTCAGTGCGAACGTCAACTGGGGCAACGCCGTTCTCATTGGTATATGGGATGGAGGCGGTGTTACCGTTCGAGGTAGAAGTCCCGTCATTAAGGATCTTGGCAGAATCCGGATTAAAGGAATCAGAGTGGGCTCAAACACGCTACGATCAGCTCAACCTCATTGAGGGTAAGCGCTTAACGGCCATGAGTCATGGGCGCTTATACCAGCAAAGAATGAAGAGCGCATTCGACAAGAAAGTACGCTTACGCAAGTTCCATGAGGGAGACCTTGTGCTAAAGAAAATGTCCCACGCTGTCAAGGACCATCGAGGGAAATGGGCCCCGAACTACGAAGGGCCTTTTGTTGTGAAGAGGGCTTTTTCCGGAGGAGCCCTGGTGCTTACCAACATGGATGGCAAAGAGCTACCTTCACCCGTGAACTCTGATGTCGTCAAACAATATTATGCTTAGAAGCTGGGGCAATTAAGGATGTCGCTGCGTGTTCTCTATCTTTATGCGTTTTCTAGATTTCCCCCCAGGGATTTCCGGTCCGTTGTATCTCTTGTTACGATCTTTCAAAGAAATGAACATGGATTTGAGGCTTTTAGTCCTCACGTTAGTTTCACACCTTGCGTTAATTTGTGATCGCCTGAGCCCTTCCGCTCAGTTCATGGGATCCCCCAAGCGCTTAATTAGAATTGAACCTGAACCAACTTTCCCTAAATATTCTGCGTTTGAAAACATTCATGCATACGCATACGCATACGCATGTATATTGTTGTGGTAAAACAGGGGCAGGATCACCTTGGGCTACCTTCTGGAGTGGAGACAAAACATGAACGGCAGAAACCAATCAAGGTAGGGTAATGATGCGGTCAAGATTGGCCATACCTGGTTGTTTATTACTTGCAGGTACTTAAGGATGAACGCAAGCGGGGATGGGGTCACGACCGACCGATCGTTGCCCTTCTCTGTGCGAAACAAGCAGGGAATGTCGCTGCAAGGCAGCCCCGTATCCTTTGTATTTTGCAGCTTTCTTTTACTATTTGTTTGTTTTAAAAAGGAAAAGAGTAATAATAAGATAAGTAATCAACGCCTAATTCTAACCTAAGTAAGTTCAAGTTAGGCAAAATGCTAATCCATGAGAAGGGAGGGGACATGGTTAATGTTCCCCTCAAAAAAAAAAAAAAAAAAAAAGTGCAGGTTAGCTCGCCTGGGCGAGCCACCCCTGCACCAAATTATAAAAATGACGAAAGGGGGGGGCGTTTTTACATTCAAAAACTTCTTTTCCCCCCTTTCAAAAGCCATACCCACGGGATTGACGAATTTGCAGCCCTAGGGTCATCCTTTTTCGCTTTTTTTGATTCCGTTTTGCGCTTTTGTTCATCACCAACAAGTAAGTTTTCCATCCCTAAGCTTTCTAGCTTTTCATTGGTGTATTTTGATCTCCTTTTTGTGCTCTAAATTGTGGGAGTGTGCTCAAATATATGGGGCAATTTTGATTTGTTTTCTTGCTTGATTAGGTTGAATTAGGGGTTGGTATGAGATGGCCCTAGGCCTATAATGCATTTTGAAACAATAGGACATGCCACATTGTCCCCGTTCTCTTGCTATTGATGCCTAAACGCGCGCCCACCAAGTGTTCGGTGAAATGCCTCAATGGCATTAGCGCGTGACTTTTGTAAGGAGACAACCCATGGGGTATTTTGGTTTGTGCATATTTTCTATTTTTTTGGAATATGTATTCATTCCCGAAAAAGGCTAGAGTAATTGCCCCACATATATCCTAGTCCTAGAAACTGAAATTTTATGCAAAAAGAGCACAAAAGGAGGTGCATATTGGGTAAAGTTACCCTTTTTTGGCCAGCAATCAGCTATGGGCCACGCTACAATATTTTCCCTATGCCTAGATGGTTAGGAATTTTGCTCATCATAAATGTGTAGGTTTAGAATAGGTAGCAAAATACCTTTGGCAATTTACGCTTTGGGTATAATAGCAAAATACTTGGATGTATGTACATATAATTTTTGGTAGTCAAAATGTCTCACAAAAAAAATATACATAAATATGTTGCATGCTATGTAAAGAAGATACATTACCAAAAAAATGTATACCTTTTAATTTGAATACAATTTTAGCCAGCGAAGGAAAATATACTTGAATTTGCATGCGGCCTTAGGTAGCAAAAACTTGAAAAGAGCATGAAATGTAGCACCTTATTGTGTAGATAGTCAAGATTCATCATGAAGTTTGTGTATGTATAGGTATTAGAAATACCAAGATGTGCACATGTGCAATTTTTGGTACCCCAAAATGCTTTGAGTATGCATGTATGTGAATTTAGCCAAGGAGATGTGTGTGATGTAAGTAACAAATACACCTTGGAAGTACGTGTAAATAATCTAGGTAACGAAGCTGCCTTGATTGTATATGGGTGCATTTTTTTTCGGTTAATAGAATGTCTTGTGCAAGAGAACGTTTGTAAGGAAATATGCGCATAAGCTTGCTCTAAATTTACATTGATGTTTGTATTTATGGGAGGAGGTTATATGCCATTTTTGCTTTAAGAGTAATGTCCCACTGGTAAAACTAACTTTCCAAATGTTTGCCTTCGCAGGAATGGCCCCGAGGAAGCTTGCCTCAAAGAGGTCCAGGAAGGACAAGGCGGCCGAAGGAACTAGTTCCGCCCCGGAGTACGACAGTCACCGCTTTAGGAGCGTTGTACACCAGCAGCGCTTCGAAGCCATCAAGGGATGGTCGTTTCTCCGGGAGCGACGCGTCCAGCTCAGGGACGACGAGTATACTGATTTCCAGGAGGAAATAGGGCGCCGGCGGTGGGCACCACTGATTACTCCCATGGCCAAGTTTGATCCAGAAATAGTCCTTGAGTTTTATGCCAATGCTTGGCCAACAGAGGAGGGCGTGCGTGACATGAGATCCTGGGTTAGGGGTCAGTGGATCCCGTTCGATGCCGACGCTATCAGCCAGCTCCTGGGATATCCGATGGTATTGGAAGAGGGCCAGGAATGCGAGTATGGCCAGAGGAGGAACCGGTCTGATGGGTTCGATGAGGAGGCCATCGCCCAGCTGCTATGTATACCGGGGCAGGATTTTGCCCGGACTGCTGCAGGGAGGCGAGTGCGAATCATGCGCACCAATATGACCACCCTGACCCAGATATGGATGACGTTGCTCCTCAGCAACATCCTGCCCACCGATCATAATTCCGACCTCCCCATGCCTAAGTGCCAGCTGGTGTACGCCATCCTGACACGGATGAGCATCCATGTGGCTCAGTTGATCGCTGATGCCATATATATTTTTGCAGGTATGGCGCCCACTAGGCACCCTTTGGACCCAGATAAGTCCAACAGGGCCCTGGGATTCCCCGCACTGATCACAGGACTCTGCCAGTCGTTCGGAGTCCCCGTTGCACCTACCAAGGTGATTCGGCCGCCCATCACCCGGGCTTTTATTGAGAAGTACTGTACCCAGAGACAGGCTCAGGGTGATGCTCCACAGGCCGCAGGCGCGCCACCACCACCTCATCAGGCTGGCCAGGCTGGGGCATTTGACATAGAGCAGTATTTACGGCATTTGGTTCGCCAGCAGGCGGCCAACCACCGAGCACATGTACGGACCCATGACTGTCTGTACCAGATGAGCCTTAGCATGCAGAGCCAGGGCTTCGCTTCTTTTTCATGCCCTACTCCAGACCAGTTCAGGGCAGAGGTAGCATGGCCCGGAGATTGGCCCGAGGCCCAAGCAGGAGAGGCACCCCCAGAAGCTCCCGGCGATGGAGAAGAAGCCCACGAGGATGAGGAGATGGCCGATTTGCTTGACTTCTTGGGAGGGAGTGGAGACACGTGACTGGGAGATCCCCAGATTCATGTTTTCTTTCATATTTCTTTTGTCATTTTTATTCTATGTTATTGTTTTGACTTGAGAGACTAATGTTTGTTTTTGTTGTTTCGATTGTCATTTGTACAGCGCATACATTTTTGTTTAGATTGGTGCGTTAGTATTTATATATCATTACTATCGATGATGTTTGAAATTCTGGAACCGTGTAGAGTTCTTCGTTTAGGAACATCGTCCAAAAGTATATATGTAAAATAAACAAAAAAAAAATCATGATAAAAATAAAAATAGAAAAGAAAAGAAAATGAAATGGAAAAGAGAACAAAAGGGAAAGAAGAGGGCAAGTAAAGAAAAAGAGAGCAAATAAGAAAAAAGAAGAAGGCAAGTAAGGAAAAAGGTGGAAAAAGAGAAAATAAGTTGTCTAGCTAAAAAACGACATGCTTTTGAAAAGAGACGATTTCCAACTTTTCTTTGAAAAAATTCATTGATCATAACCAATTTTTGGAAAATGTGTCTACACCTGAAGGGTGAATGCTGTGAAATTTCCCCGGACGCCCGAAATGGACTTGGATGAATGCACAAATTGATAAAAGAACGTATTTTGGAAACATTGGGTTGATTAAAATAGAGGAAATGAATCCTGAGCCCTAGCATCACATGACCATAAAAATTTGACACTTGAGTGTCCGCATAGGTGCATGCATGACCAGTTTTGCATAAAGTTTCCAAATCATCATTTTTGCATTTTGTGTCATGGAAATAATGTGAGGCATCCCTTTTATCCTTGAGCCAAACCAAACCCCGACATGTATCATGTCTAGCCATTCTACAAACCTTGAGCCAAAATCCTGACTCACTATAATCCTTACCCTCGGAAGCAAAAAGGAAGAGAAGGAAAATTTCCAATCAAAGAGAAAGCAAAAAAGGAAAAGAAAGGAAATTCCCAATCAAAGAGTGGGAGAAAGCAAAAAGAAAAGAAAGAAAATTCCCAATCAAAGAATGGGAGAAAGAAAAAAAAAAAAGAAAAGAAGGAAAGAAAGCTCCTGATCAAGGATCGAAAGAAAACAGAAGAAATGTGCAGAGAGGTCTTTGGACCGGACAATATCTGAACAATACAGAATTGTCACCAAATGAACAAAAAAGGAAGGAAAGGAAACCACGACCTAAAATGGTCTTCTCCCTTTAATTACCAACCAAAATCCCGTGCGCTAGCGACCCTTTTTTTCTCGCCCCGCACTAAACAAAAAAACAGAAAAAGAAAAAGCCAGGAAAATCAAAAGCCAAAAACACACAAAAGCCGAAAGAAGAAACCACCAAAAGAACCCATTCCCAAGGGAAGCCCTATTGATCCATGATCACGCATGTAATTTTTGATTTGATAGGAAATAATGTGCAAAGTCAAGTCATGACATATCTATGGTTCGGAATTAGGATAAAACACTTACCTGTGCGAGATTGATACACTTTGAGTGGATTTCTTCTATTTTTGTTGAACCCAGTGTTTCCTCTAAATGGTCATTTAGAAACGAAATGCTAACATCCAAAATCTCATTTATGGTTATGGGAGATTTCATCAGCACACTCTCCTTCCCCGGTAGACGCATTGTTTTTCACTCAAAAAAGCATATGCTGCTCTAAATCAGTTGGAATATTTGTCTCTTTGCTAAAGCATGTTTGCATTTTAGTGGAGAAAACACCGAGACTTTTTCAAGTCTCACAAGTTATCCAGAACTACGTAGGTCTGAGTTCCTCATTGGAGGATACGTAGGAGCAAGAGCTTTGCTTTTGTCGGCCGCCCCATAATCTTTGTCATACTGACCCTGAGGTCATGTGACGTGCACCCTTGTGTCATCCAGAGGCGGCGGGCCCGATGATACGCGGAGATACCTTACGGTTATCCGCACCCTTTTGTCATCCAGAGGCGGCGGGCCCGATGACAAGCAGAGACCAAGTTTGGTCATTCTGCACCCTTGTATCATCCAGAGGCGGCGGGCCCGATGATACGCGGAGATACCTTACGGTTATCCACACCCTTTTGTCATCCAGAGGCGGCGGGCCCGATGACAAGCAGAGACCAAGTTTGGTCATTCTGCACCCTTGTATCATCCAGAGGCGGCGGGCCCGATGATACGCGGAGATACCTTACGGTTATTCGCACCCTTTTGTCATCCAGAGGCGGCGGGCCCGATGACAAGCAGAGACCAAGATTGGTCATTCTGCACCCTTGTATCATCCAGAGGCGGCGGGCCCGATGATACGCGGAGATACCTTACGGTTATTCGCACCCTTTTGTCATCCACAGGCGGCGGGCCCGATGACAAGCAGAGACCAAGTTTGGTCATTCTGCACCCTTGTATCATCCAGAGGCGGCGGGCCCGATGATACGCGGAGATACCTTACGGTTATTCGCACCCTTTTGTCATCCAGAGGCGGCGGGCCCGATGACAAGCAGAGACCAAGTTTGGTCATTCTGCACCCTTGTATCATCCAGAGGCGGCGGGCCCAATGATACGCGGAGATACCTTACGGTTATTCGCACCCTTTTGTCATCCAGAGGCGGCGGGCCCGATGACAAGCAGAGACCAAGTTTGGTCATTCTGCACCCTTGTATCATCCAGAGGCGGCGGGCCCGATGATACGTGGAGATACCTTACGGTTATTCGCACCCTTTTGTCATCCAGAGGCGGCGGGCCCGATGACAAGTAGAGACCAAGTTTGGTCATTCTGCACCCTTGTATCATCCAGAGGCGGCGGGCCCGATGATACGCGGAGATACCTTACGGTTATTCGCACCCTTTTGTCATCCAGAGGCAGCGGGCCCGATGATACGCGGAGATACCTTACGGTTATTCGCACCCTTTTGTCATCCAGAGGCGGCGGGCCCGATGACAAGCAGAGACCAAGTTTGGTCATTCTGCACCCTTGTATCATCCAGAGGCGGCGGGCCCGATGATACGCGGAGATACCTTACGGTTATCCGCACCCTTTTGTCATCCAGAGGCGGCGGGCCCGATGACAAGCAGAGACCAAGTTTGGTCATTCTGCACCCTTGTATCATCCAGAGGCGGCGGGCCCGATGATACGCGGAAATACCCGAGTGGTTATCCGTATAAACATTCTTTTGCTATCTGTAAGACAGAACGCTTGATAGCATGCAGAGACTGACATAGTCTTCTGCACCTTTTGTTCCTCCGGGAACAACAAGTCATTTACATGCGGAAATTTCATGGTCGCCCGCGACTCTCGTCAACCGAGAGAAGCCAAATTAGTGTCATACACTAATTTTCGGGGACCTTTGCTTGATGACATGCGACCATTCTTTGGTCCTTGTGAGATTCTTGGCATCCATCATTAGGCAATTTGTGAAATTCTAGGAACGACAAGTCATGGTCACCCGCGACTATCGTCAACCGAGAGGAGCGAAATTAGTGTCATACACTGATTTTCAGGGACCTTTGCTTGATGACATGCGACCATTCTTTGGTCCTTGTGAGGTGCTTGGCACCCATCATTAGGCAATTTGTGAAATTTTGGGAACAACAAGTCATTTGCATGTGGAGATTTTATGGTCACCCGCGACTCTCGCCAAATCGAGAGGAACGAAATTAGTGTCTTATCTTTACTTTCCTTTTATCTCCAATAAAAGACAAGTAAAGAGGGGCAACTGTCATACCCTAATTTCGTCCGGGGACCTTTGCTCGATGACGTGCGACCATTCTTTGGTCCTCGTGAGGTGCTTGGCACCCATCATTAGGCAATTTGTGAAATTCCAGGACATGCCGAAAAACCAAAAAAATATTGATGCACAATCCGTAAGTTTCCGTGACACACCGGAAATCAAATGGAAGCATCGTTGCATAATTAAGTGAGGTTCCGTAACATTCCGTAAGTCAAAAAGGGGATGATTATGTAATCCGCAAGGTTCCGTAACATTACGGAAAGAAAACAAGTATCGTTACGACATTCGTAAGTTTCCGTAACTTTACGAAAAAAGAATCACCAAAAAACAGCAGAGGGGGTGTACTTAGTAAAAATGGGGGTGCAAATAGCACCCAGGCTCACTTGGGCCCTCCGGAATATTCCTCCAGAAGGCGGTTGCTTCTGGAGGAAGCAACCCTGCTCGCCTGGGCGAGCTGGGCGGCAACCACCTCCCCTATTTTGCTATAAATAGGGGAGGAAGTGAAGAAGGAAGGGGTTCAGCCCCTTAGGCACTTCTCTCTCTTTCGAATTTGCTTGGAAAAATCGTTTCCGTGAAGAAAATCTAAGCCGAGGCGCTTCCGAAACGTTTCCGTAACGTTTTCCGTGAAGAATTTCGCAAAGGTTTCAACCGTTCTTCGACGTTCTTCATTTCGTTCTTCATCGTTCTTCGATCTTCAACGGGTAAGTACCTCGAACCAAGCTTTTCGATTCATTCTATGTACCCGTAGTGGTCCACATTGTGTTTCGTGCATTTTTATTCTCGTTTTGTTTACTTTTTATACCCCCTGTTGACGTGCTTAAGCCATTTTACTTAAGTCATTTCTCGCTTAACTTAAAAATAAAATAAATTTCCACCGAACGTTTGAATTGTATTATCCATTAACTTCGGTTAAAATAAGTTCCGACCGTTCGGTCGTGCCGTAACCACGTTGGAAATCAAAAAGAGGTAAAAAATAATATAATAATCAAAAAGACATCTTTTAGTAAAATAAAGCGGAAAATCAATCGGACGTTTTCTCTTTGGGATTTCTCATTCTTAATCGAATTGATTAATAACTAAAGTGAAACTAAAGGCTAAAATCAATTCGCCTAGTCAAGCTCGTCCACAAAAATAGGCTTTTGAAGTTTGTCATCTCAATTTCTCACTAAGTAAAATGGATCATTTTTAAGGTCCAACGCCTTAAAATGATCACCACTTAAGTAAAAAAGAATCACTTGATAAAAAAGAACTACGTAGGTCTGATTTTCTCATCCCAAATTGAGGAATACGTAGGAGCAAAGGGAAACACCCTTGTCGACCACAAAAAGAGAAAATATAAAAAGGGTATAAAGGATATAGAGACATAAAAAGGGAACATAAAAAATCAAAGTCATGTTTGCACATTCGATTAAAGGCTGCCGTCCCTTGGGGCGGACGTGTGGGGTGCTAATACCTTCCCCGTACGTAAATACAACTCCCGAACCTTTCACTTAAAAGTTCGTAGATCGCGTCTTTTCCGGTTTTTCCGACGTTTTCCTCAAATAAACGTTGGTGGCGACTCCGCGCGTATTCCTTTCGTGGAACACGCATCCCGCGAGTCACGCGTCGCCCTCCCGCCGAAGGGTAGGTTGCGACAGCTATCATGAGGAATTGGGGTCTAGCAGTCCAGGAGACAACATAGGAATACATGAGCATTGTTAGATAGAGAACATCCTTTTAGCATCAGGAACCTATTAGGAAGACCAACGCGTTGCCTACTTGTTTTTACACAACATTTCTCTTGCATGATTTTCTTTCTTTTTGCATAAATAGTTTACATACCTATTCATAATTACAAAGCATCCTTCATACTAGACACCAATTTACCGAAATAGATTGCCAGATAACACAAGTTCCCCGAGAGTTCGATACTCGTTTCTTATCGTTTTATACTACTTGTGCAATCCGGTACACTTGCCGGCCGCGAAGAAGTTTTTGGCGCCATTGCCGGGGAACTTCTTTTTATTTGGAAAGTTAGTTCGTCTTTAGGTGTCTATTCTTTATTCTTTTATTACTTGAGAATATTTGTTTTTGTTTATGTTTGTTTTTCTCTTGACTTGGTGACTGCTGCTCTTGTTAGTGCTTTGTATGCATAGTAAATCTTCTGCAGATGATTTAGTTCCATGAGATTGGGAGCTTTTTAAAGGGGTGAAATGAATGTCTTGACGGTACACGATCAAGAGTGGGAACAGGAGTTAAGTCTTTACAATCAATATGAAGAAGAAAGAACTCCTAATCTTGAAAGTGTGTTTAAGGAATTCATGGTATATCATGCTAGCTCAAAAGCCAATCAAAATTCAATGAAAAATCATGGAATTCATTTTGGCAATAGTTACTCGGTAGAAAAATTTCAAGGGGGACCAGAGTTACAACCTTACTATCAAAATGAAGCATAAAGAGGTTCCAATCTGGATAAATTGTTGATGCAATTCAAGGAAATAACTAAATTAACTCAACGAGCACTCCAAAGTGTAGAAATCTAGGTTGGTGTGCTGGCCGAAGAAGTGACTCAATTTATGTCCAGACGAGAAAAATATGTTGTAAAGGTTGAAGCTCAAGAGAAAAGCCCTGTAAAAGAGCATGAGTCAAGAGAAAAAGATGAGGAACAAGCACAACAACAATGGGAGAAGTACTCAATAGTAGAAAACCAACAAGAAAATATTCTCCAAAGCAATAACCTTCCTCATCAACTGATTGACAAGAAAGGAAGGCAAGAAGAGCATGAGGAAACCTTAAGTGCCATTCTTTCTTTAATAACTAACACCTTTCTTGAAATTATTTGGAATGCCCTTCCAGATTATATGAAGTTCATGAAATTTCTAGCTAAAAGGCGAAACTTCAAGGAAAATGTGTTCTTTGTGACTTTCATGCCACCTTGAAGGTAGTAAGCTATGCGTCAAGCTAATGACGTTAAAGAAGCGCTTCCTGGGAGGCAACCCAGTTTTTAATTTCTGTTATCTTTGTTTTTCATGCATTTAATCATGTGGAACTTGTTGTATGATCTGTACATAGGAGTATATCAACCAATCTTTTAATGTTTAACATAAGGGTTTCAATTTCTTGGAAAAAGGACTGAAAAATAACTTAGAAATCTTTTTTCTGAAAAATAGCCCTTTCGCTAAGCGCATCTCTATTCATGCGCTAAGCCGCGAGTCTCAAGCGCTTAGCGCCCAACCCTTGCATTTGAGGCTGATTTGGTCCGCTAAGCTGGCCGAGGTTGAGCTAAGCTAACTTCATTTCGATCTGAATTCAGCTAAGCTTCAGCCTAATCGCTAAGCGATAGCTTATCCATGGCTAAGCGTGACCTATTGTCATCAAGCGCAATTCCTTACAGCAATAATTGAGGTCCATGAAGCTAAGCGCCAGTGATGGCAGCTAAGTGAGATTCATCGCGGCAATATGAGTGCTATGCGAGTCCCTCTTAGCTAAGCGCATACTCCTCTGTACTTAGGATGCATCATTTTAGCTAAGCTGGCCAGAGCCTGACTTAGCGAGAGTTGTAGCTTTTCTAATCTGCAGACCTCGCTAAGCGGACTTACCCTCACGCTAAGCCAAGTCTCTGTTAAACAAAAATTGATTTGAATTTCAAATGTCGGCTAAGTGCACGGGTCCGCTAAGTGAGCCTTGTTGAGAAACCAAACGTCTCTCTTGCTCGCTTAGCGCAGAGGTTTGCTAAGCGAGAGTATCGAAAAACTACTTAAGGGAGTGTAACAGCAGTTACACTCACATTTGCCAGATTCCGAAAACCTCGCCTCTGCATTCTCTCTCTCCAAAAATTTGCACATTTTGCATTTGTACTCTCTTTGTGCATTTTTGACTTTGAAGCATCAATCATACAACATCCAAGTAATTCCCTTGATTCTTTTTCTCTTTTTCATGTCTTAACTCTAGGGTAGAAGACTTTAACTGTAGCTTTAGATTTTTAGGGTTTTTATATTTTGTTAGAATTAGTTTAAGATTAGGGCTATGTAAGCTTGTGTACTGAATTGAGTATGAGGCACACATTGCGTGTCTGATATGCCTTTTAGAGGCTTGAAATGTGCAAGAAAATGAACTGCGTTTTCTGGAAAACGCGATGAACTCGCTAAGCGAGCACGCTACGCTAAGCGAGTTCATCAATACTCATTGTATGTAAGCATTATCTGAAAAACTCGCTAAGCGCACTTACCGCGCTAAGCGAGTTTATCTTTTGAGGATGAACACTCATCCTCTTGCTGAACTACCTGTGGCTAAGCGAGGCTGAATCGCTAAGCCCAGGTAACTTAACCAAATTTTGTGTTGTAAGCCTTGCACTAAGCAGAGTTTACCTGAGCTAAGCGCATTTCATGACAACAACTTTTAGGCTGAGCGAGCTTAGCTTCAGCTAAGCCGACATGTTATGTTGCTCAGGGCGCATTGAGCGAGTTGTATCCCGCTAAGCGCCTATTGTTAATTTTAGCCTTTATTGTTGTTGTTTATCTTGAACGATTTTGGTCTAAGGAATTTTGAGTTCTTTTTAGTTACAGATGGAATCAAGAAAAAGAGCTAGAACGGAAGACATCCCTTCGTCATCCACTCCAGCTCCTCCGTTAGTAACTGTAGGACAACATGTCCAAAGCTCACTAACTTTAGTTCCTATGCTACAAAGCTTATTCCGAGGACAGTTTATTATCATGAACAGCCTGCAAGAGTGTGACCTTAAACTGTGAGTGAACGACTAGCTGTGAGTGATAATCTTTGCATGAATCTCTGAATTTTAGAATGAAATGTATAAATGAGAACATGATGAAGGCCATGATTGTACATACACAAGCCTTTTGACCAAAAAGCTTACCTTGAATGATAATTATATCCTTTGTACCCTTTTTGAGCTAAATGATATTGTAAAAAAATTGAACCCTGAACTTAAATAAATATCTCCGTATACCTTGCGTAAATTCTAGGAGAGCATATGGTTCAAGGCAAATTTACCCCAAATTTGGGGGAGTGGAACTAATTAGGATGCAAAGAAAGAGAGAAAACATCAGCACACACAACAAATAAGTCGTATGTTAAAAAAAAAGAATAAAGTGTGCTGATGTAACAAGGTCAAAAGCAAATGAAAGTAAAAAGCTAGTGAGCAAGCTAAGTGTATTAAAAAGACCAGTGGGATAAATATGGGATTTCTGCTCTCTGAGAATCTAAACATTTGAATCCTAGAAAAACCAATGAATTTTTATAGCCACACCTTACTACAAGCCTGAGAAAGCCCTTTTGATTCTGTTTATACATTTCTAACTTTATGGCATGAGATGAAATTCAAAGATTGGACCTGTTGCTAGCTGTTATTAATTAATAGCTTAAACAATTGTGCTTGAGTGAAACAGTAGCCGTGAGACTGTGGTGTAAGATACTTTCCTTGATATCTATCTTATGCCTAACTCCATCTATTTGTTCAAGTTACATTTCATTCTTCTCTTTGGATAACTGCATACCTTGTGAAAGACAAGTGATAAGGGCATTTTACTTCATTCTCTTATTATGCAATCAGTAACTTTTATAGCATACACCTTTGTACATAGTCACTGCATGTCATTGTCACTTGAGGACCAGTGAGCTGTTCTCTTTTTGCTTGAGGACAAGTTCCTTCATACCAGACACCTATTTACCGAAATAGCTTGCCAGATAACACAAGTTCCCCAAGAGTTCGATACTCAGTTCTTACCATTTTATACTACTTGTGTGATCTGGTACACTTGTCGGCCACGAACAGTATGTTGGGAACATTGCATGTCTGATATGCCTTTTAGAGGCTTGAAAAGTGCAAGAAAACAAACTGTGTTTTCTAGAAAATGCGATGAACTCGCTAAGCGAGCATGTTGCGCTAAGCGAGTTCATCAGTATTCATTGAATATATGCGTTTTCGGTAGAACTCGCTAAGCGCGTAAGCGAGTTCATCTTTTGAGGATGAACACTCATCCTCTTGCTGAATCGCTAAGCCCAGGTAACTTTGACAAATTTTTTGTTGATAGCCGCGCGCTAAGCCGAGCTTTCCTGAGCCAAGCAGTATTCGTTGCAGCATTTGTCGAGCTAAGCGAGCCTCGCTTGCTAATCTCCCAATACTTAGTGAAATTTTTTAATTGTATGGTTGTCGCAACCTATCCTTCGGCGGGAGGGCGACGCGGGGCTCGCGGGTGTGTGTTCCAAGAAAGGAGTACGCGCGGAATCGCCACCAACGTTTATTTGAGGAAAACGTTGGAAAAACCGGAAAAGACATGATCTACGAACTTTATGTGAAAGGTTCGAGAGTTGTATTTACGCACGGGGAAGGTATCAGCACCCCACGCGTCCGTCACAAGAGACGGCAACCTTTAATTAAATGTGCAAACATGACTTCAATTTTTAGGTTCCCTTTTACGTCTTTATTCCCTTATATATTTTTTATCTTTTTGCGGTCGACGAGGGTATTTCCCTTGCTCCTACGTATTCCTTAATTGCGATAAGGAAATCAGACCTACGTAGTTCTTTGTGAACAAAGTGTTTGGTTAAGTTGTTTTTTATCCTTTTTGCAAGATATGTTTTTGTTGAATGAAAGGTTATTTAAGGCGTTGGACCATTAAACAAACTTTCAATTCTTTTGAAAAGAGAGAAGACATTAAGGCATTGGACCATTAATGTTCACTTTATTTTTGAAAGAGGTAATAAAACTACATGTTGATTTTAGCCCTTTTAGAAATCTACACTTAACTAATAAAAGCAGAAAAGACCATTTCAAGGCTTTGGACCTTTAAAAATGGCTTTTTTAGGCAACGTCAAAAGTTTGGTTTATGAATTGATTTTAACCTTAGTTTCACTTTGGTTATTAATCGATTCGATTAAGAAAGAGAAATCCCAAAGGAAAATGTCCAATTGATTCTTTTTGGTTTATTTTAATGAAAGATATTTTTTATTATTATATTATTATTTTCCCTTTTTTTTTTTATTTCCAACGTAGTTACGGCATGACCGAACGGTCGAATTTAATTTTAACAGAAACTAACGGATATTACAATTCGAATGATCGGTGGAAATTTATTTTATTTTTTGATTAGGCGAGAAAATAACTTAAGCAAATGACTAAAGCACGTCAAAAGGGGGTACGGAAAGTAAATGAAATGTAAATAAAAGCACGTAAAACAAATGAGGACCACTAAGGGTACATAGAATGAATTGAAAAGTTCGGTTTCGGGAACTTACCGGTTAAAGACCGAAGAATGATGAAGAACGAACGAAGAACGAACGAAGAACGTCGAAGAATGGCTGAAAATCTTTGCGAAAATCCCCACGGAAACCTTACGGAAGCGCCTCGACACGGATTTTCTTCACGGAACCAATTTTTTCCACAAATTTCAAGTGATTCTCGAATTACCAGGAGGGATGAACAAAAAAAACTCTTCACTTCTCCCCCTATTTATAGAAAAATGGGGGAGATGCTTGCCACCTAGCTCGCCCAGGCGAGCAAGGTGACTTCCTCCAGAAGCAACCGCCTTCTGGAGGAATCTTCTGGAGGGCCCAAGTGGGCCTGATTGCTATTTGCACCCCCACTTTTACTAAATACACCCCCTGCCTTTTTTTTGTGATTCTTTTTTCGTAAAGTTATGGAAACTTACGAATTTCGAAACGATACTTGTTTTCTTTCCGTAATGTTACGGAACCTTGCGGATTACATAATCACCCCCTTTTTGACCTACGAAATGTTACGGAACCTCACGAATTGTGCGACGATGCTTCCTTTTGAGTTCTGGCATGTCACGGAACTTCACGAATTGCCTAACGATGGGTGCCAAGTACCTCAAAATTGTCAAATGAAAGTTGCATGCCACCAAGCAAAGGTCCCCGGACGAAATTAGGGTATGACAGTTGCCCCTCTTTACTTGTCTTTTATTGGAGATAAAAGGGAAGTAATGACAAGACACTAATTTCGTTCGAGCGAAACACCTTTCTGCCAGTGAACCTTCCTGCCAGCGGAACCTACAAAAATTTGAACATGATCAGTACCGACACATCACCCCGATACTGTCGAACTTGTTCCTCTTGGTTGATACAAGACGTAGAATGACCATAGTTTGTCTCTGCGTTTCGTTGGACACGATCGAGCCTGGGCGGCAAAAAGGTGTGCAGAATGACAAAGGGCGCAGTATTTGTCTCTGCGCGTTTATCACCCAACTTGCGAAATCTGAATGATAAAGGGCACAAAATCTATTTCTACGCGTTTACCCACTCAGTCTTGTTGTTCCTGAATGATAAAGGGCGCAGAATATGTATCTGCACGTTTATCCACTCAGCTTGTAGTTCCTGAATGATAAAGGGCGCAAAATATGTATCTGCACGTTTATCCACTCAGCTTGCTATCATGCTTTGAGTCTTAGAGATAGCAAAATAAAGTTTATACGGATAACCACTCGGGTATCTCCGCCTGTCAGCGTGACTCAAATGTCAGTATGACAGATCTTGTGAGCGCGGAAGATGACGTAAATCTCCGCGTGTCAACGGGCCTGTTGGGCCACGATTGACGAAGGGTGCAGAAGACGACATTAGTCTCTGCATGCTATCAGGCTTTCTGTCTTACATATAGCAAAAGAATGTTTATACGGATAACCACTCGGGTATTTCCGCCCGTCAGCGTGACTCAAACGTCAGTATGACAGATCTTGTGAACGCGGAAGATGACGTAAATCTCCGCGTGTCAACGGGCTTGTTGGGCCGCGATCGACGAAAGGTGCAGAAGACGGCGTTAATCTCTGCATGCTATCAGGCTTTCTGTCTTACAGATAGCGAAAGAAAGTTTATACGGATAACCACTCGGGTATTTCCGCCCGTCAGCGTGACTCAAACGTCAGTATGACAGATCTTGTGAACGCGGAAGATGACGTAAATCTCCGCGTGTCAACAGGCTTGTTGGGGCACGATTGACGAAAGGTGCAGAAGACGACGTTAGTCTCTACATGCTATCAGGCTTTCTGTCTTACAGATAGCAAAAGAAAGTTTATACGGATAACCACTCGGGTATTTCCGCCTGTCAGCGTGACTCAAACGTCAGTATGACAGATCTTGTGAACGCGGAAGATGACGTAAATCTCTGCGTGTCAACGGGCTTGTTGGGCCGCGATTGACGAAGGGTGCAGAAGACGACATTAGTCTCTGCATGCTATCAGGCTTTTTGTCTTACAGATAGCAAAAGAATACTTGAAAGTGCGGACAACCACTTGGGTATCTCCGCATGTCACGTGACTCCAGTGTCAGTATGACAGATCTTGTGGGGCGGCCGACAAAAGCGAGGCTCTTGCTCCTATGTATCCTCAAATGAGGAATTCAGACCTACGTAGTTCTAGATAACTTGAGACTAAAAATAGTCTCGGTGTTTTCTTCACTAAAATGCGAACATGCTTTAGCAAAGAGACAAAACTTCCAACTGATCAGAATAGCATATGCTTTTTGGATGAAAAACAATGTGTCTACCGTGGAAGGAGAGTATACTGATGAAATCTTCTCATAACCATAAATGAGATTTTGGATGTTAGCATTTCGTTTCTAAATGACCATTTAGAGGAAACACCGGGTTAAGCAAAAATAGAAGAAAATCACTCTAAGTGTATCAATCTCACACGGGTAAGTGTTTCATCCTAATTCCGAACCATAGATATGTCGTGACTTGATTTTGCAAATTATTTCCTATCAAATCAAGGATTACATGCGTGATCATGGATCAGTAGGACTTTTCCTTGGGAATGGTATATATATATATATATATATTTTGGGAATTTTGGCTTTGAATTTTTTTGGCCTTTTTCTTTTCTGTTTTTGTTTTACGCGAGGCGAACAAGTCACCGGCGCACAAGATTTTGGTTGGCAATCTAAGGGAGAAAACCACTTTAGGTCGTGGTTTCCTTTCCTTCTTTTTGTTTATTTGGTGACAATTCTGTATTGTTCAGATATCATCTGGTCCAACGACCTTTCTGCACCTTTCCTCTGTTTTCCTCCCGATCTTTGATCGGGGATTTTCTTTCTTCTTCTTCTTTTTTTTCTCTCCGTCTTTTAGATTTGGGAATTTTCCTTCTTTTCTTTTTTTTTTTGCTTTCTCTCACTCTTTTTCTTCTGAGGGTAAGGAGTGACATTCTTACCCTGGGTCAAAGTTTATGGTAAGTTAGGATTTTTGGCTCAAGGCTTGTAAAATGGATAGACATGACACATGTCAGGGTTTGGTTTAGTTCAAGGATAAAAGGGATGCCCCACATTATTTCCATGACACGAATGCAAACATGATGATTTGGAAATTTTATGCAAAGTTGGTCATGCATGCACCTATGTGGACACTCAAGTGTCAAATTTTTATGGTCATGTGATGTTAGGGCTCAGGATTCATTTCCTCTATTTTAAGTCAACCCAATGTTTCCAAAATATGTTCTTTTATCAATTTATGCATTTATCCGAGTCTATTTTTTTGGTGTTCAGGAAAATTTTCACAGCATTCACCCTTCAGGTGTATACACATTTTTTTCAAAAACTGGTTATGATCAGTGAAAATTTTTTTCAAAGAAAAGTTGGAAGTCATCTCTTTTCAAAAGCATGTTGGTTTTTCAGCTAGACAACTTATTTTTTTTTCTTTTTTATCATTTGTTTATTCTTATTTGTTTTTTAGGACGACGTTCCTAAATGAAACTCTACGCGGTTCCGGAACTTCAAATAAACATTATCGACAATAACGACATAAGCACTAACGCAACAATCCAAACAAAATGTATACGCAAAACAAAAGACAATCAACACAACAAAAACAAACATTAGTCTCATAAAATAACATAACATGAAAATGACAAATAATGAACATAAAATTGAAAAGAACACGAATCTGGGGGATCTCCCAGTCATGTGGCTCCACTCCCTCCCAAGAAGCCGAGCAAATCTGACATCTCCTCATCCTCGCGGGCCTCATCTGGCTCGCCGAGAGTCTCAGTGGGTGCCTCTGCAGCCTGGGCCTCAGGCCAATCTCCGGGCCATGCGACCTCTGCCCTAAACTGATCCGGAGTAGGGCATGGAAAAGAAGCAAAACCCTGGCTAAGCTGATATAAAGAGTCATGGGTCTACAGTGCGCCCTGTGATTGGCCGCCTGTTGGCGAACCAAATGCCGTAAATACCGCTCCGTGTCAAATGACCCAGCTGGGTCAGCCTGAGGAGGTGGAGGCGGTGCATCTGGGGCTTGAGGGTCGCCACCCTGTGCCTGTCTCTGTGTGCAATACTCCTCAATAAAAGCTCGCGTGATGGGCGACCGAATCACCTTACTAGGTGCGACGGGGACTCCGAACGACTGGCAGAGTCCTGTGATCAAAGCTGGAAATCCCAGGGCCCTGTTGAACTTATCCGGGTCCAGAGGGTGCCTGGTAGGCGGCATACCTGCAAATAGATAAACGGCATCAGCGATCAACTGAGCCATATGAACGCTCATCCGTGTCAGAATGGCATACACCAGCTGACACTTCGGAGGGGGAGGTCGGAATTATGATCGTTGGGTAGGATGTTGCTAAGCAGCAACGTCATCCATGTCTGAGTCAGGGTAGTCATATTGGTGCGCATGATTCACACCCGTCTCCCGGCTGCGGTCCGGGCAAAATCCTGTCCCGGTATGTACAGCAACTGGGAGATGGCCTCCTCATCAAATCCATCGGCCCGGTTCCTCCTTTGGCCATACTCGCACTCCTGGCCCTCCTCCAGCACTAAAGGGTATCCCAGGAACTAGCTGAGGGCATCCGCATCGAAAGGGATCCGCTGACCCCTCACCCAAGATCGCATATCTCGCACACCCTCCTCTGTAGGCCAAGCATTGGCATAAAACTCGAGGACTATGTCTGGGTCGAACTTGGCCATGGGGGTAACCAGCGATGCCCACCGCCAGCGAACTATCTCTTCTTGGAAGTCAGTATACTCGTCGTCCCTGAGCTGGACGCGTCTCTCCCGGAGGAATGACCATCCTTTGATGGCCTCGAAGCGCTGCTGGTGCTCAGCACTCCTAAAACGATGGCTATCATATTTGGGAGCGGAACTGGTTCCTTCAGCCGCTTTGTCTTTCCTGGATCTCTTTGATGCAAGCTTCCTTGGGGCCATTTCCTAAAAAGACAAACATTTTGGGAAGTTAGTTTCACCAAGAAATGCTACCTTTAAAACAAAAACGGCATGCAACCTCCTCCAATAAACACAAACATCAATGTAAATTTAAAACAAACTCATGCACATATTTCCTTATGAACATACATTCGCACAAGATATTCTGCTAACTAAAAATTGCACTCATGCACAATCAAGGCATCTTCGTTACCTAGATCACGTATATGCACTTCCAAGGTGTATTTGCTACCTAAATCACATGCATTTCCTTTGCTAAATTTACATACATGCATACTCAAGGTATTTTGGCTACCAAAAATTGCACACGTGCACATTCGGGTATTTCTAATACCTATACATACACAAATTTCGTGAGGAATCTTGGCTACCCACACAATAAGGTGCTACATTTCATGCTTACTCAAGTGTTTTTGCTACCTAAACCTGCATGCAAATTCAAGTATATATTTTTTTGCTAACTAAAATTGCATTCAAATTAAAAAGGTATCTTTGTAAGGTATTTCTTTACATAACATGCAACATATATATATTTTTGTGAGACATTTTGACTACCAAAAATTACATGTACACAAATCCAAGTATCTTGCTACCATATCCAAAGGTGTAAATTGCTAAAGGTATTTTGCTACCTATTCTACACCTACATGTTCATGATGAACAAAATTTCTAAACATCTAGGTGTAAGGAAACTATTATGGCGTAGCCCATAGCTGATTGCTGGCCAAAAGGGTAGCTTCACCTAATATGCACCCACTCTTGTGTTCTCTTGCATCCAAAAACAAGCTTCGGTTCCTAGGCCTAGGGTGTATGTGGGGCAATCATTCTAGCCCTTATGAAACTGAATACATTCTCCAAAGATAGCAAACACGCGCAAACCAAATTGTCCCATAGGTTGTTTCCCTACAAAATCATGCGCAAATGCCATTGAGGCATTTCACTGAACACTTGGTGGGCACACGTTTAGGCATTAATAGCAAGAGAATGGGGACAATGTGGCATGCCCCATTGCTCCAAAATGCATTATAGGCCTAGGGCCATCTCATACAAACCCTCAATTCAACCCAATCAAGCAAGAAAACAAACCAAAATTGCCCCACATATTTGAGCACATTCCCACAATCTAGAGCACCAAAAGAAGATCAAAATACCCCAATGGAAAGCTAGAAAGCTTAAGGATGGAATACTTACTTGTTGGTGACGAATAAAAGCGCAAAACGGAATCAAAAAACGCGAAAAATGATGACCCTAGGGCTGCAAACTCATAAATCCCGTGGGTATTGCTTTTTGAGTGGGGAGGGGGGGAAGAAGTTTTTGAATGCAAAAACGTTCCCCTCCCTCGTTTTTATATTTTGGTGCAGGGGTTGCTCGCCCAGGCGAGCTCAGCTCGCCCAGGCGAGCTAACCTGCCATTTTTTTTTAGGGGAAACATAACCATGGCCCCCTCTCTTTACAGGTTAACGTTTGCCTACTCGAACCAACTTAAGTTAGAATTAGGCATCGATTACTTATTTAAAACAAACAATAGTAATAATCACAGTGAATTTAAAGGATACTGGGCTGCCTTGCAGCGACGTTCTCTGCTTGTCCAGCACCGGAAAGGGACGACGATCGGTCGGTCGTGACCCTATCCTCCATTTGCGTCCGTTCCTAAGTACCTACAAGTAGGAAACAAACAATGTGCGGCCAATCGTGACCGGGTCATTGTCTTACCTCGGTTGATTTCTGCCGTCAATTTTGTCTCGACTTCTGATCGTGGCCTAAGATGATTCTGCCCCTGTTACCACAAGATATGCATGTGCATGCGTATGCATGAATGTTTTCAAACGCAACAAATTTTAGTGAAAGCTGGTTTAGGTTCGATTTTAATTAAACGCTTTGGGCATCCCATGAACTGAGCGAAAGGGCTCAGGTGATCACAAACTAACACACGGTTTAAAACCAGTGTGAGGAATGAAGCCTCAAACCCATGTTCACTTCTTTAAAAGATTGTGATGAGAGATATACAGTAAATGAGGAATCCCCGGGGGAAACCAAAAAGAACACACAAAAATGAAAGAAAGTGCGGCGACATCCTAAATTGCCCCAAATTCTAAGCATAGTATCGCTTGACAGCATCAGAGTTCACGGGTAAAGGTAGTTCCTCGCCATCCATGTTGGTAAGTATCAGGGCTCCTCCCGTAAAATCCCTTTTTACAACGAAAGGCCCTTCGTAGTTCGGGGCCCATCCCTCATGGAACTTGCGCAAGTGTACCTTTTTGTCAAATGCATTCTTCATTCTTTGCTGATACAGGCGCCCATGACTCATGGCCGTTAAGCGCTTACTTTCAATAAGGTTGAGTTGGTCATAGCGCGTTTGAGCCCACTCCGATTCTTCTAATCCGAATTCCGCCAAGATTCTTAATGATGGGACTTCTACCTCAAATGGTAGCACAGCCTCCATTCCATATACCAATGAGAATGGCGTTGCCCCGGTTGACATGCGCACTGAAGTCCGGTAATCGTGTAATGCGAATGGGAGCATCTCATGCCAATCTTTATATGACGCGGTCATCTTTTGGATAATCTTTTTGATATTCTTATTGGCCGCTTCCATGGCTCCGTTCATCTTTGGTCGGTAGGGCGTGGAATTGTGATGTTGGATTTTAAACTCATCGCACATTTCCCCCATCATCTTATTATTCAAATTGGTGCCATTGTCCGTGATGATCTTCCTCGGCAGATGATCTCCTTCTTAATGAACCTGACCACCACACTCCTGGTGACGCTAGCGTATGACGCGGCTTCGACCCATTTAGTGAATTAATCGATCGCCACTAGGATGAAACAATGTCCATTTGCAGCTTTGGGCTCTATGGCTCCAATTACATCTATTCCCCACATGGAAAAGGGCCACGGTGTGGCCATGACATTCAGAGGGTGTGGCGGAGCATTGACATTGTCCGTGAACGCTTGACACTTGTGGCATTTCCTTACATGGGCGCAACAATCACTTTCCATGGTGAGCCAGTAATAACCTGCCCTCAAGATTTTCCTGGCCATAGCATGCCCATTGGCGTGCGTTCCAAACGAACCCTCGTGGACTTCCTCGATCATGTGGTTCGCCTCTTTGGCATCCACGCATCGCAGGAGGATCATGTCGTGGTTTCTTTTATATAGTATGCTCCCGCTCACGAAGAAACCGGCCGCCAACCTTCTCAACGTCCTTTTATCATTGTCGGAGGCCTCCGGTGGGTACTCTTTGCTTTCAACGTATCGCTTGATATCGAAATACCAAGGCTTACCGTCCCGTTCCTCTTCCACCTGGCAACAATGTGCGGGTTTACCACGACACCAGAACTCGATGTATGGTAGATCCCCATGTGGCGTTAGCTGGAACATGGATGCCAAAGTAGCAAGCGCATCCGCCATTTGATTTTCCTCCCGGGGAACATGATGAAAGGAGATTTCATCAAAGGAATTAGTCAGCTCCTTGATATAGGCTTTATAGGGTATCAGCTTGGGGTCTCTAGTTTCTCATTCCCCTCTCAGCAGATGGATCACCAATGCTGAGTCCCCATACACCTTGAGTAGCTTGACATCTGAGTCAATCACTGCCTGGACTGCCAGGGCACATGCTTCATACTCGGCCATGTTGTTGGTGCAGTCGAATCCTAGCCTGGCTGTGAAAGGTACACATTGATTATCCGGAGAGACCAATACTGCTCCAACGCCATGGCCTAGAACGTTCGACGCTCCGTCAAACCATACGGTCCATTTGTCCTGATCTTCGTCTAATTTTTCCTCAAACAAGGCCATGACGTCCTCATCCGGGAACTCGGGATGCATGGGCTGATAGTCGTTAAGAGGCTGCTGAGCCAAATAATCTGGTAAGGCGCTTCCTTTTATCGCCTTTTGGGTGACATAAACTATATCAAACTCGGATAGCAGGACTTGCCACATGGCGATTCGTCCCGTGAGAGTTGGCTTTTCAAAGATATACTTAACCGGGTCCATCTTGGATATCAACCAGGTAGTATGACTCAGCATGTACTGCCTTAGGCGATGGGATGCCCATACTAAAGCACAACACGTTCTTTCGAGCAAGGAGTAATTCATTTCACAGGCCGTGAACTTCTTACTCAGGTAGTAGACAGCGCGCTCTTTCTTTCCGGATTCGTCATGTTGCCCTAGCATACATCCCATTGACTCGTCCAAGATTGTCATGTACAAGATGAGAGGCCTTCCAGGTACCGGTGCCATAAGCACAGGAGGATTCATGAGACACTTCTTGATCCTTCCAAAAGCCTCTTGGCAATCCTCATTCCAGCGGTCAGTTTGGTTTTTGCGTAAGAGTTTGAACAACGGCTCACAAATGGCAGTGAGCTGTGATATGAATCTGGCGATGTAATTCAAGCGTCCAAGGAAACCTCGGACTTGCCTCTCAGTACGGGGTTCCGGCATCTCAAGGATGGCCTTCACCTTTTCGGGGTCTACCTCTATCCCTTTCTGGCTTACGATGAAACCAAGCAATTTCCCTGACTTGACCCCAAAGGTACACTTAGCGGGGTTCAACCTCAATTGGTACTTCCTAAGCCTTTCGAACAACTTCCGCAGGTTGACAAGGTGTTCTTCCTCGGATTTAGATTTAGCAATTATGTCGTTCACGTAGACCTCGATCTCTTGGTGCATCATATCATGGAACAAAGCTACCATAGCCCGTTGATAAGTTGCCCCGGCATTCTTGAGTCCAAAGGACATCACCTTGTAATAGAACGTCCCCCACAGGGTTACGAAGGTAGACTTTTCCATATCCTTCGACGCCATTTTTATCTGATTGTAACCGGAGAAACCATCCATGAAGGAAAATAAAGCGAAATTGGTCGTATTATCTATGAGGATATCGATGTGTGGCAACGGAAAATTGTCCTTGGGACTGGCCCGATTCAGGTCCCGATAATCCACACACATTCGTACCTTCCCATCCTTCTTAGGGACCGGTACAATGTTGGCAACCCATTCTAGGTACCGAGCGACTGCCAGAAAACCAGCGTCAAATTGCTTCTTTACCTCTTCTTTTATTTTCAAGGATGTTTCAGGCTTCATCCTTCTCAGTTTCTGCTTTACCGAGGAACACTCGGGATTTAGAGGTAATCGGTGCTGTACAATGTCAGAACTCAAACCGGGCATATCTTGGTACGACCAAGCAAAGATGTCTTGGTAGTCTCTTAGCAGGGTTATTAATTCTTCACGGATAGGTGCAGTAATACCCGTGCCTATCTTTACTTCCCTTTTTCCACTGCCAGCTCCCAAGTCTACTAGTTCTGTTTCTTCTTGATGAGGCCCCATTTCTTGTTCCTCATGGGCGACTATCCTTTCTAACTCCGGGGGAAGTCCCACATCCTCGTTCTCTTCATCTTCCGTTTGACTTGTTTCTTGCTTGAAGTCGATAGGCGGGTCCCAGGTATTAGTACCTTCGAGGGACTCGTCGTTGGATCTGTCGTTTTAAATATAAAGAAGTAAACATGCAAATGGATGAGAATGGGTAGAGACGTAGGAACAGATGAAGAAAGATCCTTGTATTATAAATTCAAGAGCAAAAGACACAAAGCCTAAACAAAAGAAAACTCTAAAGCCTAGGCCCAACTATAGAGCTTTTAAAACCGTAAAAGTTTTACATTATGCTCGCTGCGTAAACGTCCGGGCGCTCCTCCACTCGCCAATTTCCTAGTCGGAAATCAGGAGGGCACGGTCGTACCAAATTCAATGCACTCGGAACATCATCTTCGTATATTGCAACGACTTGACCTTCGTCCCCTAGACCCGCGCTTATAAAGCTCCTACTTATGTGGCAGGGTGGGCTTCCTTCGCCTTCTTGTCTCAACCGCGAACCTTGACTTCCGTTTTTCCTTCCCGCAATGCTTCTCTTTATATATGCCTGAGTGGGTTTATAGCCTAACCCATACTTCCCACGATTTCCTTTGGCGTTTATCAGGCTAGTTATGCCGCCGTTGTCCTTGCCTAAACCCATTCCGGGCTCGTAACCACTCCCCAACATCACTCGGGCCATCATTACTGTTGCATCGGACAGGCAAGCTTGCCTAGAGAAGGAATCCACGGAGGAAATGCTTACCACCTCGAAAGATTGGAAAGCGGTTTCTAACGACTCCTCTGCGGCCTCCACATAAGGCATAGAGGATGGGCAGCTTACCAAGATGTCTTCCTTGCCTGATACGATGACCAGATGCCCTTCCACTACGAATTTCAACTTTTGGTGGAGTGTAGAGGGAACAACTCCCACCGAGTGGATCCACGGGCGCCCCAACAGGCAGCTATAGGGGGGTTAATATCCATTATTTGGAAGGTAACTTGACAGGTGTGAGGGCCTATCTGTACAGGGAGGTCGATCTCTCCCCTAACCTCTCGGCGGGTGCCGTTGAAGGCATGAACCACCATGGAACTTGGCTTTAGGTGGGAAGCATTGAATGGTAATTTCTCCAAAGTGCTCTTGGGCATCACGTTTAAACTGGAACCATTATCGATGAGCACCTTGCCTACAACGTGGTCCATACACTTGACTGATACGTGCAAAGCTTTATTATGCCCTCTCCCCTCGGCAGGGATCTCTTCTTCGGCGAAGGCGAGATAGTTGTTGGCGGTGATATTATTAACAAGCCCTCCGAAGCCTTCCAAAGAGATATCTTGGGCCACGTGGGCCTCGTTCAAAACATTTATAAGCAAAGCCCGATGAGGTTCCGAGCTCATGAGTAATTCCAACAGGGAGACCCTGGCCGGGGTTTTGTTGAGCTGCTCAATAACCTTGAACTCGCTCTGCTGAATTATGCGGAGAAACTCGCTGGCTTCCTCTAGTGACACCTCCTTCTTGCCATAACCATCCCTTTTCTCCGGAAGACCTTTCGTTGGAATATCCTCGTTCGGAGTGAGGGGGGTTTTATCATCTTGTTCTTCCACCACCTTTGCCTTCCCCTTGACGTTCGTGGGCTGATTTGGTAGGTCGGGGGGCACAAATACACGACCGCTGCGGGTCACACCACTCAGCCCCATGATATTGGTTACTTTGGCCGACAATGAACTGATGTCGGTGGTTTCTTCTTCCTCTTTGTTCGGAGGTGTGTACTTCCATGGGACTGCGTGGCTATTTTGGTATGGGAAAGGGACAAGCTTAGGTACCAAGGGGTGTCAGGGTTTTTGCGAAGCTGCGCCCTTGGTGAATATATATCACCAAAGGTTTGGGCTTCGCAAGACTGCTCTCATCCGCGGACTGCATGCATATATGCTGCTCTTCTCTTCCCTCACTGCCGACTTCCAGTCGACCTTGATCTATCATCCGCTGTAACAATTCCTCCACTTCCAAACACATTTCCATGTTATGCAGCTCGCCAGAATGCAGCAAACAAGAATCCTCCTTATGCCCACCATGGGGAATCACACCTCCCTTTTGTAGGGCCTCAAAGATAAACCTCCTAGGGTTTGTCACGTCCTTTAAAGGTTTAGACCTGCGCGGCCTATTGGACTCAATGGCATTAACCGCCCCCCCTCCCCTCCATGATTGGCGAGCGGGTTGGTTTTCACGTTAGGCCGATCCTCTTGGAATGTCAGTCATCCAACATCTATCAAATGTTGGACCTTGTATTTAAGGGCCAAGCATTTTTCGATGGAATGCCCCGGGGTATTCCCATGGTACTTGCAAGTTGCATTAGGATCATACCACTTTGGGAAACGGGGTTGAAAGACCTTCCCAGGAGTTATTACGGCCAGCTGGTTGGCGATGAGCAATGGCAAGAGGTCTTCATACGTCATTGGGAGTGGGGTGAATTCTCGAATTGGCCTCGGGGGAAAGTTCCTCATTGCGTTGGAATTGCCGGCCAGGCGAGTCATGGTTGGAGTTGGAACTTGGGGGGCCTCCCTCTGAACGAGTGCCTTAGGCTGCATGGGTGCTGAATTAGAGGAGTTCCCGGCGTGAGCTGAGAAGCTCGGATGTCTGTGGGGGTTTAACCCACGCGGGCGCCGAAGTAGGCATCTCCCTCCTTCCTTTTTGCCCCAGTTGTTCCGACCCTTTTAGCATGGGCACTTGTAGAGGAAACATAATCAAACTTCCCTCTCTTCAACCCTACTTCAATTCTTTCCCCGACAAACACTAGGTCCGCGAAGCTGGATGGCATGTAACCTACCAACTTCTCATAGTAAAACACTGGCAAGGTGTCTACCATCATGGTGATCATCTCCCTTTCGACCATGGGAGGTGCCACTTGTGCTGCCAGGTCCCTCCACCGCTGTGCGTATTCTTTAAAGGTTTCCCCTTCTTTCTTGAACATATTCTATAGCTGAGTGCGATCAGGAGCCATATCCGAATTATACTGATATTGCCTTAGGAAGGCAGTAATCAGGTCCTTCCAAGTACGGATGCGGGAAGCTTCCAGATTAGTGTACCAAACCACCCCGGCTCCGGCCAAGCTATCTTGAAAAAAGTGTATTGATAGCTTCTCATCTTTAGAGTGTGCGCCCATCTTGCGACAGTACATCTTGAGATGGTTTTTGGGACAAGTCGTCCCTTTATACTTGTCGAAGTCCGGTACTTTGAATTTCGGAGGGATAACAACATCGGGTACCAAGCAGAGATCCGTCATGTCCGCGAACGGATAGTCACCAAATCCTTCCACGGCCCTCAATCTCTCCTCGAGGAGATCGAGTTTCCTCCTTTCTTTAGTTGTCGGGGACGGTCCTTCCATGGACAAAACTATTGGTTGTGCCGTGAGGTTGGGCTGAGGCAACGTGTTGGGTGTCGGCCCCTCGGGGATCGAGGGATAGAACTCGACATCCCTTCGGGCATAGTCTTGAGGATCTTCGTGGACCTCTTCGGGCTATTGAGGAGGCTCCCCTTCAAGGATGGGAGAAGAGACATGACCCGTATCATCTTGCATGACTGGTGGCGAGTAATTAGGCGACAATCCATAAGGGTAAGCCGCTCGGTTGTATCCCAAATGAGGGTTGCCGTTGTGCCCCAGCGTGTTCCTTCCCCATCCTACTGCGTTTGAGGGAGGATGGCGCGTGGTAGCTAAGAGAGTTGGGTCTGCTTCGGCAGCCGAACTGACAGCGGCAGCGATGGCCACGTTTTTCTCCATGAGTTGCCTCATTCCGAACATGGCCTCCATCATGGAAGCCATTTGTTCTTTCAGAGCCGACATGTCTGCTTTCATCTGTTCCTGTGTCTCCTCTTGATCACCCATCGTTCTAGATTTGGATCTGGTGCGATAGGGATGCCTTGTGGCGCGTTTAGTTATGGTGTTCTTCCTAGAAAAACCAAACGTAAGGAGTAGGCAAAAAATTATGAATGCATGTTTAGAGATAAAATTTAGGAGTGATTTGATTCGCATCGACTTTTTGGAGTAGAAACATGGGATAAACTCATTTTATTCAAAAAGGTTATGACTAGTCAAGATTTGAGTGACAATACAAATTCCCTAGCGGTTCCTAATTATATGGGCCATTAAGTCTATCATATGCTGACAATAGCTGAGAAGTCCGTGGATCTCCTCGGGGGCGGAGTAAATGTCCGCCATTGCTTTGGCCTTGGCTAGCAATCGGGGAAGTTCTTGACTCCCGTTCAAGGTAAAAGCAAATCGGTCCATCCACATGGTTGCCTCTTGGTGTAACGAGTCGATCACCCTTCCTCTAGCCTCCTTTTCTGCGTACACTTGGGCATACTCATCCGCCACCCTATGCTCGTGGGCTGTGGCTAGGCTTAGTTCTTCTTGATACTTGGTGATGAGAGCTAACATGTTGGTCTCTGTCTCGCACAACCATTGAGACAAACTTCTCTTGGACCTCGAGCAAGCCTTCAATTCATCTTTCAAGATCAAACTATCTACTCGCAATTGGTCCCTTTCCTCTCTTCGGAGCTTAAGCTCGCTGTTACTGCCCCATAGAGCCCCTCGGAACTTGTTCCGGCCGTGTTCCTCCCTACGAGCCCTCTTGGTCTCTTGTTCCAAATCCTTGGTGGTAGCCATATTTACATCTCTCAGTTCGGCATTCTCCTTTCGGATTTTAAGAGCTGCTGATTTGAACCTTTCTTTGACCGTTTGAGCTTGCTTGCGTTTTGTCCTAAGGGCCTGCACTTCTTCGTCTTCCTCCAGTGCCTCATCTTCCTCCCTCTTAGCGGTTCTCAGACTCGGGAGCCAATCCAAACCTTGCACGTGGGCTTTCAACCACTTACGGTAGCCACCGATGGACCCATTGTTACTGCCCCTGAGTTCTTTGTCCTTCTTTTGCAACACCTCCCATGCCTTGCGGACCTTCTGAAGTGTCTCCACGTTGGTCTTATTGAAGCCTCGTGAAATGACAGGCGCGAGCTCATCCTCTAGTGGCGCCCCTCTCATAGGGTAGCCAAGTTGTCTTATAGCAAGAACGAGATTGTAGCTGATGCAACCCCTCGTCCCCATCAAGGGAACATTTGGAAATCCTCCGCATGAAATAAGAACTCTGACTCTTCCTTCCTTCCATTGAGGGAACCAGTTGACAAACGCTCCTTCTTTGTTTGCTAAGAGTTGGTCCCAATTTGCCCCTCCTTTCTCTGTGCATGAGTGGTGACCTTCTAGCAGGCAAGCATGCCTTACCTCTTGGCGAAAAAGGTGTGAAACCAACCATACATAAAGAGCGGGAGTACAGTAGACAATCCTCGTACTGCTCTTCTCACATCTTCAGTCAAAGGTGTCATATAGGTCGGCTAGCATAGCGACGACCGGGCTTTCCTTGTGGTCATGATAGGCAAGGAAAACGTTGATCGTTGCTAGGTCCACCAACCCATCTACATTTGGAAAGAGGATTCCTCCAAAGATCAACAGTGCGAGAACGTTTGTGAACGAGGCCCATTCGCTTCTACCTGCCAAGATTCTTGCTTTTGCCTCCAAACATTTTCTCGGTATCCCAACCACCCCATTTTCGACTTACTTTTGGCGGTCTAATTCCTGCGCCAAGATTTGGACTATTTTAGAAATTCTGGCTAAGGAGGGGTAGAACCCTGAGAAGAGGTATGGTCTCCTTCCCCCTAGAGGACATCCTAGGATCTCTTCAAATTCTTCTACCATGGGTGATAGCTGGAAGTCCCCAAAGGTGAAGCACCTCAATGGCTGATCATAATATTGGGCGAGGGAGGCAATGGCCTCTGTGGAGACTTCTACCATGGCTAGGTCCCAGATTTTACCGTATGCTTTACGAAAAGCTTCCCGCTGGAGCTGACCCATCAACTGCCCTAACTTTATTAGACTGGTGATCCCTAGGCTCTTGACCTTGACTTGATAGAACCTCTTTTTAAGCGAAGGCGTTTGAGTTGATCCCATGTTTTACTAAAGTGAAACAAAACCTAGCGCGAATCAAAACTCTGAAATCTATCATGGGTGGAATGGATGAATGCATGAAGAAATGCATATAACACAGATGCAATTTATGAATACGAGAGCCCGGGAAATTGTCTCCTTCTTAGATACAACGTCTTGGGGTAGCGCAGTGTCCGACGTATGTATTTTTAAGAAAGTGACACGGACCCTCCGTTGATTTGCTAAAGAGAGGGGATCAAGACAGAACCCATGCATGATGCATATGTGAAAGGCATAACATGGGGATGTACATAATATTCACAAACAAATAAGCAAAAGGGTACATGACACTTATGCATGGCAGTATGAAAAATGGCACGCAGCGTGTTTGCTCCATGCCCCTATTTTAGGGACCTGCATGGGAGGGAGCTAAAAGGGCTTTTAGTGATAATTCCCAAGGTGGTCATATCTCTCTTGATGGTCTCCAGAGGTATCATCCCCTTCGAAGAACATATTGCAGTAGTAGGGACTACTAGCAACAATATGTTATCAAAGAGAAAAACTTTAGATGAGGGTTCACTGTAATCAAGCAAGTCGGAGACCTAGCATGATCACAGATTCACCTCCACTCCTTATGTTCCCATGAACCCGGGTATAGGGCCCTTTTTCAACTCACAGTGTGTGCAAATAGTGTTGGTGTTTGTATGCATCAAATGAATAAATATTTACCTCATGCATACATTTTGAAACACTAAAAGCATCAAAGAGTTATATACAAAAGAACATAAGAAAAATAAAGGGAAACCAACAAATAAGGATGTCATGATAAAACTTTGCACGAGATTAAATGGCCTAACTCTCAAAAAATAGTCCCCAATGGGGTCGCCAACTGTCGCAACCTACCCTTCGGCGGGAGGGCGACGCGGGGCTCGCGAGTGCGTGTTCCAAGAAAGGAGTACGCGCGGAGTCACCACCAACGTTTATTTGAGGAAAACGTCGGAAAAACCAGAAAAGACATGATCTACGAACTTTATGTGAAAGGTTCGGGAGTTGTATTTACGCACGGGGAAGGTATCAGCACCCCACGCGTCCGTCACAAGAGACGACAGCCTTTAATTAAATGTGCAAACATGACTTCAATTTTTAGGTTCCCTTTTACGTCTTTATTCCCTTATATATTTTTTATCTTTTTGCGGTCGACGAGGGTATTTCCCTTGCTCCTACGTATTCCTTAATTGCGATAAGGAAATCAGACCTACGTAGTTCTTTGTGAACAAAGTGTTTGGTTAAGTTGTTTTTTATCCTTTTTGCAAGATATGTTTTTGTTGAATGAAAGGTTATTTAAGGCGTTGGACCATTAAACAAACTTTCAATTCTTTTGAAAAGAGAGAAGACATTAAGGCATTGGACCATTAATGTTCTCTTTATTTTCGAAAGATGTAATAAAGCTACATGTTGATTTTAGCCCTTTTAGAAATCTACACTTAACTAATAAAAGCATAAAAGACCATTTCAAGGCTTTGGACCTTTAAAAATGGCTTTTTTAGGCAACGTCAAAAGTTTGGTTTATGAATTGATTTTAGCCTTAGTTTCACTTTGGTTATTAATCGATTCGATTAAGAAAGAGAAATCCCAAAGGAAAATGTCCAATTGATTCTTTTTTATTTCTTTTACTAAAAGATATTTTTGATTATTTTATTATTATTTTCCCCTTTTTGTATTTCCAATGTAGTTACGGCATGATCGAACGGTCGGATTTCATTTTAACAGAAACTAACGGATATTACAATTCGAATGATCGATGGAAATTTATTTTATTTTTTGATTAGGCGAGAAAATAACTTAAGCAAATGACTAAAGCACGTCAAAAGGGGGTACGGAAAGTAAATGAAATGTAAATAAAAGCACGTAAAACAAATGAGGACCACTAAGGGTACATAGAATGAATTGAAAAGTTCGGTTTCGGGAACTTACCGGTTGAAGACCGAAGAACGATGAAGAACGGACGAAGAACGTCGAAGAACGGCTGAAAATCTTCACAAAAATCCCCACGAAAACCTTAAGGAAGCGCCTCGGCACGGATTTTCTTCACGGAACCAATTTTTTTCACTAATTTCAAGTGATTCTCGAATTACCAGGAGGGCTGAACAAAAAAACTCTTCACTTCTCCCCCTATTTATAGAAACATGGGGGAGATGCTTGCCACCCAGCTCGCCCAGGCGAGCAAGGTGACTTCCTCCAGAAGCAACCGCCTTCTGGAGGAATCTTCTGGAGGGCCCAAGTGGGCCTGGTTGCTATTTGCACTCCCACTTTTACTAAATACACCCCCTGCCTTTTTTTGGTGATTCTTTTTTCGTAAAGTTATGAAAACTTACGAATTTCGTAACGATACTTGTTTTCTTTCCGTAATGTTATGGAACCTTGTGGATTACATAATCACCCCCTTTTTGACGTACGGAATGTTACGAAACCTCACGAATTGTGCGACGATGGTTCCTTTTGAGTTCCGGCATGTCACGGAACTTCACGAATTGCCTAACGATGGGTGCCAAGTACCTCAAAATGGTCAAATGAAAGTTGCATGCCACCAAGCAAAGGTCCCCGGACGAAATTAGGGTATGACAATGGTGCCACTAAGCTCAGCCTTTAAGGAGCTTAGCACATATCCTTGCGGCAGATGTTCGGATTATCAGGCATTTGCCAGCTAAGCCAATTATGCAAAAGCTGCAATTTTGCAACTTCCGCTAAGCGGCTTCACCCGTCGCTAAGCGGAAGTGTGTATTTTGTGAAGGTGAGCTAAGCGGACCATGTCTCGCTAAGCCGCCAGTACCTTTTTCAGTTTTATTTTTCAGTTTTTGAATTTGAATAACTTGTGTCCTAATTAATTGTTTGGTTCCTTTATTTGCATATGGCTTCTAGGAAACGTAAAAGTATTGGTTCAGGATCCACAACACAGTATGATACAAGGAGATTTTCCTCCTTAAATGCTTGGAACTGGTACACAGATAATGTCTTGGGGAGAAACATTTTACCTAAGGGGAAAGTAGAGATATATCACACTGAGCTAGATGAGTTTAAGACTGAATTGGAGAGGCGTAATTTCCATAAATGCCTCACCAATTTGGTTGATGGGAGCATAGACCTAGCTTTGGTGAAAGAGTTCTATGCAAATTTATACAGTTATGAGGACCGTTCACCAAAGCAGTCCAGAGTCAGAGGTCATTTGGTGAAGATTGATGCTGACAGTCTCAACACATTCCCGGAGACACCTGTGGTATTAGCAGAGGGGGAGACCTTACCCACTTACTCCAGATACTGCGTGTTGCCTACAGATTACAGAGAGATAGAGGATGCCTTATGCATACCAGGCCGAGGGTTCGTCTTGAACTCTGAGGGCCATCCTGGGAAGATTCTCAGGAAGGATCTGACTACATTAGCTCAGGTGTGGAGTGTTCTCTCATACTCCAACCTAGCCCCCACATCACATACCTCTGATTTGACAGTAGATAGAGCTAGGATGATCTTTGGCCTAGTCTCTCGCATGGATATGAACATAGGAGCGCTTATTTCAGGCCAGATGACTTCTATAGCCCAGCCTAACACTTCTAAACTTGGGTTCCCTGCTATGATCACCATATTATGTAGAGCCAGAGGGGTTGTCTCTGATAGCCTCACTTTTGAGAGTCTGAGCCCGATCACTAACTTGGCCTACATCATGAAGAACTGTTGGAACCCCGAGGATCTAACAGTTTCTATCTAAGGGGCTAGGAGGGCGAGGGCTAGGCCAACTGAGCTCCCTTCCACTTTTGCAGCTCCTACTCTAGCATCCACGTCAACAGCTCCTTCTATCCCAGCCCAGACAGATTCTCAGCGCTTTGAAGCCATGCTTCAGAGCATTCATCGGGGACAGATTATTCTTTTACAGAGTTTACAGGTGGTGGAGCCTCCAGGATCTATTCCCTTAGTTGAGCAGTTCAGAGAGATGGTAGCCTGGCCTGGGACTCAGCCTTCTCTTCACAGGAAAGGTGAAGGTCCCACAGCTCAGGTACCACAGCATATGGAGGATGAGTCCTCTGAGGCCACCATTCCAGAGCCATTTACTGCAGGGGAGGAGGCAGGTGACACACAGACGACACAAGTAGCTGCTACCACTCCTAAGAGATCTCTTGAGGTCACTTCAGAGCCTCCTGCACTAGCAGCGGACCTACCTTCACCTCAGCACACAGTAGACCCATCCACTCCTGTCCTAGAGATACCTGAGGACCAGACCACACCAGTCCTGACTCTGGACACTTCTCCTCCAGCTACTCTAGTGCTTCATCTGACAGATGAGGAAGATGTGCAGACACAGGACACTCAGGACCAGTCACAGGACTTCTGAATTCCTGATGATATTTTTTTTTTTTGCTTTTTGGATGATTATTATTATGATTATAGTTTTAGTACAATATTTCTTTTATGTTTATATACAATGTTAGTTTTATTTATGAGTAGTTGGTTTGCTCATCTTGAAGCATATGGAACAGTTTGACTTGACTTTGATGATATTGCAGTGAAATACTTTTATCTTTTTATGAAAATTGGTGTATGATTTGGTTTTGAATTGAATGCATGATTATGATGAGCTTGTGTTTTCTTTCATGAGTTGAGCAAGTGTGTATGTTAGACAAAGAAAGAATAAGAATGTGAACTTGCAATTAGAAATGTTAGTCAGTAGACAGATTGATTGAGAAAGAAAAGCTTGAACCATAACCCAGTGAGAGGGTGATCTTAAACTATGAGTGAACGACTAGCTTTGAGTAATGGTCTTTGCATCAATCTCTGAAATCTAGAATAGAATGTATGAATGAGGATATGATGAAGGCCATGATTGTATATTGTCGCAACCTACCCTTCGGCAGGAGGGCGACGCGTGACTCGCGGGATGCGTGTTCCACGAAAGGAATACGCGCGGAGTCGCCACCAACGTTTATTTGAGGAAAACGTCGGAAAAACCGGAAAAGACGCGATCTACGAACTTTTAAGTGAAAGGCTCGGGAGTTGTATTTACGCACGGGGAAGGTATTAGCACCCCACACGTCCGTCACAAGGGATGGCAGCCTTTAATCGAATGTGCAAACATGACTTTGATTTTTACGTTCCCTTTTATGTCCTTATATCCTTTATACCCTTTTTATATTTTTTTCTCTTTTTGTGGTCGACAAGGGTGTTTCCCTTTGCTCCTACGTATTCCTCAATTGGGATGAGAAAATCAGACCTAGGTAGTTCTTTCTTATGCGTGAATCAAGTGATTCTTTTTACTTGAAAGGTGATCATTTTAAGGCGTTGGACCTTAAAAATGACCCATTTTACTTAATAAGAAATTGAAGTGATAAACTTTCAAAAACCTATTTTTGTGGACGAGCTTGACTAGGCGAGTTGATTTTAGCCTTAGTTTCACCTTAGTTATTAGTCAATTCGATTAAGAATGAGAAATCCCAAAGAGAAAACGTCCGATTGATTTTTCGCTTTACTTTACTAAAAAATATTTTTTTGATTATTATATTATTATTTTACCTCTTTTTTTGATTTCCAACGTGGTTACGGCACGACCGAACGGTCGGAATTCATTTTAAACGAAATTAACGGATGATACAATTCAAACGATCGGTGGAAATTTATTTTATTTTTAGATTAAGCGAGAAATGACTTAAATAAATGGCTTAAGCACGTCAAAAGGGAAGAAAAGAAAACTGAAAGTAAACGAAATTAAAGTGAAAGTACACAAAACAAGAAATGAATTGAAAGTCTCGGATTCGAAAACTTACCCGTTGAAGAACGAAGAACGAACGAAGAACGGATGAAGAACGGTGAAGAACGACGAAGAACGATGAAGAATTTCCACAGAATCGCTTACGGAAGTGTTACAGAAGCACTTCGACTCGATTTTTCTTCACGAAAACGTGTTTTTTGCCCAAAATAGCCGAAATGCATAGCCAAAGGGGTCTTGAACATTTTGAAACAGCTCCCCCCCTCCCCTATTTATAGAAAAAAGGAGGTGCTTGCCGCCCAAAGACTTAATGAAGAAGATTTCTAAGCGCACCCGAATTACTAAGTTCACCCCCCTTTTCGTATTTTACGGAAAAGTTACGGAAGCCTTACGGAAGTGTTTTCGAATTTGATTTTCATCTTTTTTCTCTTCCCTTTCACCAATGTTAAGTGGAATATGCTTACCCAAGGTTTTCGGAAATTTTACGGAAGTATTACGGAAGCCGCGGAAGCCCCAGAAACCATTTTTCAAAAACGTGGAGGAGCTTGCCGCCCAGTTGCTTCCTCCTTAAGCAACCCAACTTCCAAAATGTTCCGGAAGGGCCTAGATTTGAATTGCTATTTACACCCCTATCTTGATAAGTTCACCCCCCTTACCTTTTTTGGTGATTCTTTTTTCATAAAGTTACGGAAACTTATGAATCTCGTAACGATACTTGTTTTCTTTCCGTAATGTTACGGAACCTTGCGGATTACATAATCATCCCCTCTTTTGACTTACGGAATGTTACGGAACCTCACTAATTATGCAACGATGCTTCCATTTGATTTCCGGTGTGTCACAGAACCTTACGGATTGTGCATCAGTATTTTCTTTTGATTTCCGGCATGTCCCGGAACTTCACAAATTGCCTAATGATGGGTGCCAAGCACCTCACAAGGACCAAACAAAAGTTGCATGTCATCAAGCAAAGGTCCCCGGACGAAATTAGGGTATGACAGTTGCCCCTCTTTACTTGTCTTTTATTGGAGATAAAAGGGAAGTAAAGATAAGACACTAATTTCGTTCCTCTCGGTTGACGAGAGTCGCGGGTGACCATAACATCTCCACATGCAAATAACTTGTTGTCCCCGGGGGAACAAAAGGTGCAGAAGACGATGTCAGTCTCTGCATGCTATCAAGCGTTCTGTCTTACAGATAGCAAAAGAATGTTTATACGGATAACCACTCGGGTATTTCCGCCCGTCAGCGTGACTCAAAAGTCAGTATGACAGATCTTGTGAGCGCGGAAGATGACGTAAATCTCCGCGTGTCAACAGGCTTGTTGGCCGCGATTGACGAAGGGCGCAGGAGACGACGTTAGTCTCTGCGTGCTATCAGGCTTTTCGTCTTACAGATAGCAAAAAGGTTTATACGGATGACCACTCGGGTATCTCCGCCCGTCAGCGTGACTCAAAAGTCAGTATGACAGATCTTGTGAGCGCGGAAGATGACGTAAATCTCCGCGTGTCAACGGGCTTGTCGGCCGCGATTGACGAAGGGCGCAGGAGACGACGTTAGACTCTGCATGCTATCAGGCTTTTCGTCTTACAGATAGCAAAAAGGTTTATACGGATGACCACTCGGGTATCTCCGCCCGTCAGCGTGACTCAAAAGTCAGTATGACAGATCTTGTGAGCGCGGAAGATGACGTAAATCTCCGTGTTTCAACGGGCTTGTCGGCCGCGATTGACGAAGGGCGCAGGAGACGACGTTAGTCTCTGCGTGCTATCAGGCTTTTCGTCTTACAGATAGCAAAAAAGAATTTATACGGATAACCACTCGGGTATCTCCGCCCGTCAGCGTGACTCAAAAGTCAGTATGACAGATCTTATGAGCGCGAAAGATGACGTAAATCTCCGCGTGTCAACGGGCTTGTTGGCCGCGATTGACGAAGGGCGCAGGAGACGACGTTAGTCTCTGCATGCTATCAGGCTTTTCGTCTTACAGATAGCAAAAAAGAATTTATACAGATAACCACTCGGGTATTTCCGCCCGTCAGCGTGACTCAAAAGTCAGTATGACAGATCTTGTGAAGGTAGCCGACAAAAGCGAGGCTTTTGCTCCTACGTATCCTCCAATGAGGAACTCAGACCTACGTAGTTCTTGATAACTTGTGAGACTTGAAAAGTCTCCATCGGAAGATGCTGACATCTCCGGAAAGGGCGCAGATGACCACATTGGCCTCTGCTCGTCAATCACACTTGGGGTCACTGAATGACGAGGTGCGGATAACCGTAAGGTGTCTCCGCGGGCTACCAGCTCTTGGGTCATGACAACAAAAGGTGGTGTGGTCGACAAAAGCGAGGCTCTTGTTCCTACGTATCCTCCAATGAGGAACTCAGACCTACGTAGTTCTGGATAACTTGTGAGACTTGAAAAAGTCTCGGTGTTTTCTCCACTAAAATGCAAACATGCTTTAGCAAAGAGACAAATATTCCAACTGATTAGAGCAGCATATGCTTTTTTGAGTGAAAAACAATGCGTCTACCGGGGAAGGAGAGTATGCTGATGAAATTTTCTCATAACCATAAATGAGATTTTGGATGTTTAGCATTTCATTTCTAAATGACCATTTAGAGGAAACACTGGGTTCGACAAAAATAGAAGAAATCCACTCAAAGTGTATCAATCTCGCACAGGTAAGTGTTTTATCCTAATTCCGAACCATAGATATGTCACGACTTGACTTTGCGAATTATTTCCTATCAAATCAAAGATTACACGTGTGATCATGGATCAATAGGACTTCCCTTGGAAATGGGTTCTTTTGGTGGGTTTTCCGGCTTCTGAGTTTTTTTGGCTTTTTCCTTTTCTGTTCTTGTTTGACGTGAGGCGAACAAGTCACCGACGCACAGGATTTTGGTTGGTAATCAAAGGGAGAAGACCACTTTTAGGTCATGGTTTCCTTTCCTTCCTTTTGTTCATTTGGTGACAATTCTGTATTGTTCAGATATTGTCTGGTCAAAAAGACCTTTCTGCACATTTCTTCTAGTTTCTTTGATCAGGAACTTTCTTTCCTTCCTTTTTTACTTTCTCCCATTCTTTGGTTGGGAATTTTCTTTCTTTTCTTTTTTCTTTCTCCCACTCTTTGATTGGGAATTTCCTTTCCTCTTTTTTTCTTTCTCTTTGATTGGAAATTTCCTTTCCTTCTTTTTTGCTTCCGAGGGTAAGGATTGGCATTCTCACCCTGGGTCAAGGTTTATGGTGAGTTAGGATTTTGGCTCAAGGCTTGTAGAATGGCTAGACATGATACATGTCAGGGTTTGGTTTGGTTCAAGGATAAAAAGGGATGCCCCACATTATTTCCATGACACAAATGCAAAAATGATGATTTGGAAGTTTTATGCAAAACTGGTCATGCATGCACCTATGCGGACACTTAAGTGTCAAATTTTTATGGTCATGTGATGCTAGGGCTCAGGATTCATTTCCTCTATTTTAGTCAACCCAACGTTTCCAAAACATGTTCTTTTATCCATTTGTGCATTCATCCGAGTCCATTTTGGGTACTCGGGAAAATTTCACAGCATTCACCCTTCAGGTGTACACACATTTTTTTTCCAAAAACTAGCTATGATCAGCGAATTTTTTTTCAAAGAAGAGTTGGAAGTCATCTCTTTTCAAAAGCATGTTGGCTTTTCAGCTAGACAACTTATTTTTCTTTTTTCTCTTTTTTTCCTTTTTTTTATTTGTTTATTTCTTTTTCTTGTTTGTTTTTTTTTCTTTTTTTTTCATGAGGTATTTTGCTACCTAAACATGTGTATATTTTTGTGAGGTATTTTTGCTATATACATGCATATCCAAGGTATCTTGCTACCTAAACATACATATATATATTTTGTGAGGTATCTTTTTGCTACATACATGCATATCTAAGGTATCTTGCTACCTAAACATACATATATATATTTTGTGAAGTGTGTTTTTGTTTACATACATGCATATCTAAGGTATCTTTCTACCTAAACATACATATATATATTTTGTGAAGTATTTTTTTGTTACATACATGCATATCTAAGGTATCTTTCTACCTAAACATACATATATATTTTGTGAAGTGTTTTTTTGTTTACATACATGCATATCTAAGGTATTTTCACTACCTAAACATACATATATATATTTTGTGAGGTATGACTACCTTCCGAGCTTGCGCTTGTTTTATTTAAATTCACAGGCTCATGAGCAACTAGGTGCGTCCTACTATAAAAAGTGATCAAATAACAAGCATAGATTCAAAAGGTACTAGGTTGCCTCCTAGTAGCGCTTCTTTAACGTCTTGAGCTGGACGCCTTATGACTTGTCGGTCACTGACCTAGTACTTTGCTTACCTTTGGCTTTGGACTTGGTCGCCTATTGTTCGGCCATGTGGTGTAGGCAATACTCAAACCTTTTTGTGGATGAGCAGAGGTGAACTCTAGAGGTGATGGCGGTGCGTCTGTTGCCCGCTAACGGCCATCCCCAGGCTGCTGTGGTGTTTCGCCCTGCACCTGCCTGGAGACACAGTACTTCTTGATGAAAGCTCGATTAGTAGGGGGCCTGATGCCCTTGCTGGAGGTGACAGGTACTCCGTAGAACTGACAGAGACCCGTAATTAGAGCTTGACAACTCCAAGACCCTGTTGGACTTCTTCGGGTCCACTGGGTGTCTTGCAGGCGCGATCCCTGCAAACAATAGATGAAATCAGAAATCAGTTGAGCGATGTGCATACTTACCTATGATGACGTGACCTTGCTGGGGGGGTACGGGCACCCTGTAGGACTGATAGAGGCCCGTAACCAGAGCTGGAAACCCCAGGGCCCTGTTGGACTTTTCCGGGTCCACTGGGTGTCTTGTGGGTGCGATCCCTGCAAACAATAGATGGTATCAGAAATCAGTCGAACCATATGCATACTTACCCATGTCGGGACGACACGGACCAACTGATACTTTTGCAGGGGGAGATTGGCATTGCGGTCGCTGGGCAGAATGTTGCTAAGTAGCAATGTCATCTATATCTGTGTAAGAGTGGTCATGTTGGTGCGCATGATCCGCACTCGTCTCTTTGCAGCGGCACGGGTGAAATCTTTCCCCGGTATGCATAGTAGCTGTGTGATAGCCTCCCTCTCTGGTTGTGCTCGCACAGTTGGCCCTCCTCCAATATCAGGGGGTGGCCCAGTAACCGTTCAAAGGAAACTACTGGTCCCTTAACCGGGAGTGCAAGTCTCGGTTAAGCATTTAAGGATAGAGGACCTTAAATTCTCTTAAGGTGCGGATGTGGAGCACACTGAAAATGAGGACACGTAGCCCTCTAAAGGTGAGGGCGTGCAGCCCTCTCAAGGCGAGGATGTGTAGTCCTCTGGAGGTGAGGGCGTGCAGCCCTCTGTTGGCGAGGACGTGTAGTCCTCTCAAGGTGAGGGCGTGCAGCCCTCTCAAGGCGAGGACGTGTAGTCCTCTCAAGGTGAGGGCATGCAGCCCTCTGTTGGCGAGGACGTGTAGTCCTCTAAAGGTGAGGGCGTGTAGCCCTACGAAGGTGAGGACATGCAGTCCTCTGATGGCGAGGGCGTGTAGCCTTCTGAAGGTGAGGACATGCAGTCCTCTGATGGCGAGGGTGTGTAGCCCTCTGAAGGTGAGGACATGCAGTCCTCTGATGGCGAGGGCGTGTAGCCCTACGAAGGTGAGGACATGCAGTCCTCTGATGGCGAGGGCGTGTAGCCCTCTGAAGGTGAGGACATATAGTCCTCTGATGGCGAGGGCGTGTAGCCCTCTGAAGGTGAGGACGTGTGGTCCTCTGAAGGTGAGGACATGCAGTCCTCTGGAGGTGAGGGTACTAGTACCCAAGGGTTCACCCTTATGAGAAAGCAAGAGATCGACTCATCGAGAGGGTCGGTCATCCCAAATCCACACGACTGGATATTAGATTTAGGAAATCTATGCAGTTAACATGATTTTTTAGGGATGCAGATGCATGCAACTTTTGTCTTGAAATGCGGTAAATGCAGACTTCATATGAAACAATGCAATGTAATGGAAAGTTTGTACAACATTCATGACATTCTTTCCCTATTTTGTGATTTTGATTTTGATTTAATTTTTTGGAAAACACAGATTGACTGTCCTTTTGAAAGAGGTGATAGTCCATGCAACCTTATCCTATCTTTTGCAAATCTCTCCAAGAACTCCCTCAGAGTGTGTGTTCTGTTTGATTTAGTCATTTGACCATTTTGGAGTGACGGCAATGGAGTCGTTTGATGTTTAATCAATCCATTGAAATTCCAGGGTTTGTCCCCCTTTTTATTATTATTTTTTTATTATTATTTTTTTTGAAAAAACATCGATGGGTGAGAACTTCTAATCTGCCCCTAGGTTCACCTGAGGCTCATGCACGATGCCCCTCATTGCCCCAGTGTAAGGCTTTGAGGTACCAATCGTTATCTTTCGTCATGACCTTGTAGCAAGGAACCTATTGGGTGAGAACTTCTAATCTGCCCCTAGGTTCGTTTGAGGTTTATGCATAGTGCCTTTCATTGCCCCAGTGTAGGGCTCTAAGGTATCCATCGTTGTTTTGTTTTCACAACCTTGTAGCAAGGGAGAATGAAAGAAGCAATTGATTTTTGCAAAAAGAATTTTCCAAGGACGAGAAATAGTTGAAGGATTTTTTTTCAGTTGATGGCTTAAGTCAAATGACTCCTATGTAGAAGCAAGATATTTTGATGTTTTGATGATGCCGAAGGATCAAGTGCTTCTAAGTTTTATTCGAGACAAGAAATCAAGATATATGATCAAGTTGATCTCTAGAATCTTAGGAAGAAGTTTCCAAATTGAAAAACAAAAGGTTTGACCAAAGAATTCTATCATTTCAAATTGAGATTTGCTCTCTGGTAATCGATTACCAGCAGTTGAAAATGTTTTAATTCAAATTTTTAAAACCTGTAATCGTTTACACAAGTCTTGTAATCGATTACCAGAGGGGATTTTCGGAAAATAATTTCCAAGAGTCACATCTATTCAAATGGTTTATGAATGGGCATCAAAGGTGGCTTGGAAGCACGAATTTAAAGAGAGTTTTCATTGCCCACAAAGTTTATCCTCTCAAAAGATTAAGAGTTTTTCTGAACTTATCCTCTCAAAAAGATTCCTTGGTCAACCACTTGCATATTCAATAAGGAATTTTGATTGGTCTTCATTGTACAATCTATCCCTTTTAAGAGAGATTTCTTCTTCTCTTCTTCTTACTTCTAAAAAGGGATTAAGAGACTGAGAGTCTCTTATTGTAGAGGATTCTTGAACACAAGGGAAGGGTTGTCCCTGTGTGGTTCAGACTTTGTAAAAGGAGTTTTACAAAGAGAGTGGAAAATCTCAAGTGGGTTTCTTGAGGACTGAACGTAGGCGCGGGAAGTGGTCGAACCAGTATAAATCAGGTTTGCATTCCTCTCTTCCTTTAAACTTCTTTTATTGCTATTTATCTTTTGCTTTAAAGAAGTTTATTTTGATTTGTCTTTTGAGTAATTCATGTTAAGGGTGCATTGTTAATCCAAAAAGAAAGAGTGATAGTTCAATTGGGGAATAGTCTTTGCATCTTAATTCAACCCCCCTTTCTTAAGATAACTGAGGCCATTTGTCCAACATCCTATTCTTGACAACTCGCTTCTCTAAGAAGACAAACTTTCCGGCATGATAAAATGAGGCCACATGAACGTCTATATTTTTACTTGAAAACACAGTCAATCAAATGCCCTCTCTTCTATTTTTGTTTTTTTTTGTTTTTTTTTTACTTTTTTTTACTTTACTCGTCGTTTTATGACACCCCCACCAACGTGCAAGATGAGTAATCTCTGATTGAACGGTCTTGGAAGTCAACACTCAGGAGCGCAGGTTGCTTGAGCAAACAGACCAATGGCTTACACTCACATTCCGGTGGAAGTTGAATAAGCAAAGATGTGTTCGTGAGAGGATGAGAGAGACAAGGATGTCCATTTTATCCATATCATTTAGCATTGTAACTGTGGTTTATAATAATGGCATAAACTTGAAAATCCTGATGAGTCATAACAACAGCTTCCAGAATTGCCCCATGTATGGTGTTGCTTGTCAATGTTAGGATTCAACAAGCGATTCTCCTCAAATTTCAGCCGGCCCGTATCAATTAGACTTCACACTTTATGCTTCGGGGTCATACAATGCTCAATGGAATGCCCTGGGGCTCCTCCATGATAAGCACACGTTGCGTTCGAGTCGTATCCTCAGAAAAATGGAGGTTGAGGAACCTTGGTTGGGGTTATGGCTACCATTAAATTATCGAGTGGATAGGGGATCAAGTTTAGCATATGACAATGGAATTTGGGGTGAACCCTACAGGCTTTTTGCTGCAAAATTCCTTTTTGTTGGTGTTTTTGGTTTGTGCTAAAGGTGGTCTTCGTCATTGGAAGTGTGGTAGACAGGCTTTGTGGTTGATTTAGGGATGGCCTTTGTGGATAACTGGGTGGTGGGTAAGGAGGAGGTTTGTTATTGGCTGAGTAATGACATTGTTGGGTTGGTGGGAAACTTGGCCGTATAGGAATGGCAGTCACAGCATGGGTTTCTCCCTCTTCCTCACCCTAATCATTTGCCCCAGTTTTTTCAGTCGTCCTAGTAGGATGATCAAATTTGCCTCTTTTCGGACCCACATCGATCCTTTCACTGGTGAAGACCAAATCCGCAAAGCTTTGAGGGTGCGTAGCCCACCATCTTTTCATAGTAGAGTATCGATAATGTGTCTACCATCACGATTATCGTCTCCCTTTCCATCATTGGGGGTACCACCTGGGCCACCAGATCCCTCCACCCTTTGGGCGTGTTCTTTGAAAGATCTGTCCCCCTTTTTGCACATGTTTTGTAGTTGCATCCTATCCGGAACCATATCAAAATTATACTGATACTGCCTAACGAAGGCAACCATTAGGTCCTTCCAAGTATGGACTCGGGAAGGTTCCAAGTTAGTGTACCAGGTAATAGCTACCCCAGTAAGACTTTCTTGGAAGAAATGTATTAGCAGTTCCTCATCTTTGCGTATGCCCTTATCTTTCGACAATACATCTTTGGATGGTTCTTGGGGCAAGTAGTCCCCTTGTACTTGTCAAAGTCCAGCACCTTGAACTTGGGAGGGGTGATGATGTTGGGTACTAGGAACAACTCTTCTAGGTTAGCAAAGGCATAATCTTTACCTCCTTCAATGGCCCTGAGCCTTTCCTCTTTCCCATTTCTGCCATAGCATGAGGGTTTTTAACCGCTGGGGAATGTGAGGGTTGTGGTTGTGGGTGACACTGAGAGCCCTCCAAAGGATTTTGTAGGGGTATACCACCAACTGCTTGCCCTTCAGCGGCATATCCGAGGCAAGGCTCGAAGTCGGCTAGATCGTGGTGGGGAATTTCATGTGTCTCCTCCATGGGTCGAGAGACATGTGCATGATCAGATTGAGGTTGTTGGCTCTTAATGAGTATGGGAGTGGAGTTTTTGACATCCTCATTGGGAATGTACGCCACATTGGGTGGTGTATAGTTTGGGAGGCAAGCCATATGGCGGGAAGGCGTGCTTGTTTTGAATTTGCACATCATGGGGTCATCCGTACTTCCCAAATCTTTTCCTACCATATTTGAGGTTGGATGATTCATTTGCTTGAGGCTAGATGGGAGCATCGGGTTCACCTTAGCGACAGCACTAGTAGCGGCAACTATAACCGCATTGGCTTCCATTATCTTCTTCATGCTCATCATGGCCTCCATCATTGTGGCCATTTGCTCTTTCATGGCCTCCATGTCGGCCTTCATCTTCTCTTGCACCTCCTCTGCTTCACCCATTACTCTAGCTCTAGCACGAGTTTGGTAAGGGCGCCGTAAAGCGTGTCCTTTTCCTTTTGATAACAATGATTAAGTTCATTTTATTTTATTTTTTTTTATTTTTCAAGGAAAGAATGCAATGAGCAATGCAACCAATGAAAAGCATGGATGTATGCGAATGATGTACAGTTGAAGTATTGCGAATTTTTACGCAGGATATGGGGTTGAATCAATTTAGATTTTCAACATGGTCCATGACATCTTTGTCAAGGTGAAACTAGAAGTAACAAGGACATCAACAATCCTAAATATGTTTGGCAGTAGATGAAGCAGTGATGTGACTCGATTCATCTTTTGCCCCAATTTTGCAAGACGGTTACTTCCATATTTCAACTTGACTTGATGAACCTTTTTGTAAAAGCATGAGCTTGGTTCAACCCTATAATCCAAGGAATGGCAATTCTGATCGCCAATACTTCAACAACATCTCATAGGGATGAATGACTCGGGCATACTTTAAGCTATGCATGGAAAATGTAATTATGAAATTGAGATGCCCGAAGAAACACCATTTCCTAGTTAATCATGCATTAGGTACCATGTTCAATTATTTTGTTTTGTTGTTGTGTGTTTGTTTTTTTTTTTTTTTTTTTTTTTTAGAAATGGGTTTATGATCCCAACATGGTTGGCTCATGGTGCCTAACACATGCAACTAAGAATGTAGTGTGAAGTTTCACGCTTCCCCTTTTTTGTTTTTGTTTTTGTTTTGTAGAGGAAAACGCAAGGATGAGCAAACATGAAAACAAATGGTATGCAATTTTGCAGATCAAAAAGTTTGTTGAACGCATATGCATGATGATGCCATGACTCATGCAAAATGTGAGGTTGGAATATGATAACGGACAAATGCAGGAACGATATGTTCATTATGATGTTATGAAGAGATGCTTATGCGGTGCATGATATGAATGCATTTTACGGACACGAGAGCCCGGAAAATTATCTCTTCTTACTTGCGCATTTGGGGGCGCAGTGCCCCATGTGTACAATTAAGAAGGTGATATGGATCTTCCGGCTTCCCGTGACAAAGGACGAGACCAACATACAATGCATGCTAGAGATAAAATGCGGGAGTGACTCGATTCGCACTGATTTTTGGTGTAAAAACGTGGGATAAACTCATCTTATTCAAAAAGTTATAACTAGTCAAGATCTGAGCGACAATACAAACTTCCTAGCGGTTTCTAATCATATGGTCCATTAAGTCTATCATATGCTGACAATAGCTGAGAAGTCCGTGGATCTCCTCGGGGACGGAGTAGGTGTCCGCCACTGCTTTGGCCTTGGCTAGCAATCGGGGAAGTTCTTGACTCCTGTTCAAAGTAAGAGCAAATCGGTCCGTCCACATTGTTTCCTCTTGGTGCAATGAATCAATTACCCTTTCCCTTGCTTCCCTTTCTGTTGATATCCTGGCGTACTCATCCTCTAGCCTTTGCTCGTGAGTCGCCGCTAGATTTAGCTTCTCTTTGCACTTATCGATGATGGCCCACATATTCCCTTCAGTCTCACTTTAACTATTGGGACAAATTTCTTTTCGACCTAAGGCAAGCCTTTAGCTCGTCCTTCCAGATCATGCCTTTGACCCGTGATGATTCCTTTCACCTCTTCGGAGCTTGAGCTCACTATTACTGCCCTATAAAGCCCCTCAAAACTTGTTTTGGTCGTGTTCTTCCTTTCGGGCCTTCTTGGTTTCTCATTCCAAGGCTTCATCGGTGGCCATATTGACGTCCCTTAGTTCATCATACTCTCTTCAGACTTTGATGGCTATGGACTTGAACTTCTCTTTGACTACCCGGGCTCTTTCAAGCTTTGCCTTTAGGGCTTGTACCTCATCACTTTCTTCCGAAGCTTTAACCTCATTGTCTCTCACAGTCTTTAGATTTGGGAGCCAATCCAATCCTTGTGTCCGGACTCTCAGCCACTTATGATAGCCGCCGATGATCCCATTACTGCTTCCCCTAAGCTCTCTGTCCTTTCTTCACGCCGCATCCCATGCCTTGCGAACTCCTTGGAGTACCCTCGCGTTGTGGTCACTGAAACCCCGTGCGATGAAATGCGTGATGCTTTCGTCTGATGGCACTCCTCTCATGGGACATCCTTCGCATGAAGATAGAATCCTGATTCTTCCTTCCTTCTAGTGAGGGAACCAATTAACAGACGTCCCTCCATGCTAGCCAAGAGTTGGTCCCAATTCGCCTTTCCTTTTTCGATGCACGAGCGGTGACCTTGTAGCGGATAGACGGGCCTACCTTCTTGGAGAAAAAGGTGTGAAACCAGCCACACATAGAGAGCCAGTGCACAACAAACAATTCTTGCGCTGCTCTTTTCACATCCCCGGTCGAACGTGTCATACATGGCCAAAATGGCGACGACCGGGCTTTCCTTGCCATGATGAAAGGCGAGGAAAGCGTCAATCGCTGCTAGGTCCACTAACCCTTCCATATTCGGAAAGAGGACAACTCCAAAGATCAAAAGCGCCAAGATGTCAATAAAAGAAAGCCCATTCGCCTTGATTTGCCAAGGCCTTTGCCCTTTCCTCCAAACACTTCCTTGGTACTCCGACTACCCCATTCCTGTTTTGCTTTACACGGTCCAACTCTTGTGCTGAGATTTTCACTACCTTGGCAACTCTTGTCGTGGAGGGATAGAACCCAGAGAAAAGATATGGCTTCCTTCCTCCCAGTGGGCATCCCAGGATTTCTTCAAACTCTTTCACAGTCGGCACTAGCTGGAAGTCCTCAAATGTGAAGCACCTTAGGGGCTGGTCATAATACTGGGAAAGGGATGCAATCGGTTCCATGGAGACTTCTACCCTAGCTAGGTCCCAAATCTTACCATAGGCTTTGCGGAAGGCTTGCCGTTGAAGTTGACCCATTAATTGCCCCAACTCTCGTAAACTAGTGACCTCTAAGCTCTTGATTTTGACTTGATAGAACCTCTTTTTAAGCGAAGGCTTTTGACTTGATCCCATGTTTTACTAAAGTGAAATAAAATCTAGTGCGAATCAAAACTCCGACATCTATCATGGGTGGAATGGATGAATGCATGAAGAAATGCATATGACACAGATGCAATTTACGAATACGGGAGCCCAAGAAATTGTTTCCTTCTTGGATACAACGTTTGGGCAGCGTGGCACCCAACGTATGTTTTTAAGAAGGCGACACGGACCCTCCGTCGGTTTGCTAAAGTGAAGGGATCAAAGACGAAACCCACGCATGATGCATATGCGAAAGGCACAACACGGGGATGTACATAGTACGACAATATTCACAAACAAATATAAGCAAGAGGGTATATGATACTTATGCATGGCAGTGTGAAAAATGGCACGCAGCGTGTTTGCTCCGTGCCCCTATTTAAGGGACCTATAAGGGAAAGAGCTAACTAGGCTTTTAGTGATAACCCCCAAGGTAGTCATATCTCTCTTGATGGTTTCTAGAGGTATCATCCCCTTCGAAGAACATACTGCAGCAGTAGGGACTACTAGCAACAATATGTTTTCAAAGAGAAAAACTCTAGATGAGGGTTCACTGTAATCAAGCAAGTCGGAGACCTAGCATGATCACAGATTCACCTCCACTCCTTATGTTCCCACGAACCCGGGTATAGGGCCCTTTTTTCAACTCACCGTGTGTGCAAATAGTGTTAGTGTTTGTGTGCATCAAATGAATAAATATTTACCTCATGCATACAAAAAAATGCACTAAAAGCATCAAAGAGTTGTATATACAAGAACATAATAAAGGGAAACCAACAAAGGAGTAAGTCATGGCAAAACTTTGCACAAGATTAAATGGCCTAACTCTCTAAAAACAATCCCCAGTGGAGTCGCCAACTGTCGCAACCTACCCTTCGGCGGGAGGGCGACGCGTGACTCGCGGGATGCGTGTTCCACGAAAGGAATACGTGCGGAGTCGCCACCAACGTTTATTTGAGGAAAACATCAGAAAAACCGGAAAAGACGCGATCTACGAACTTTTAAGTGAAAGGCTCGGGAGTTGTATTTATGCGCGGGGAAGGTATTAGCACCCCACACGTCCGTCACAAGGGACGACAACCTTTAATCGAATGTGCAAACATGACTTTGATTTTTACGTTCCCTTTTATGTCCTTATATCCTTTATACCCTTTTTATATTTTTTTCTCTTTTTGTGGTCGACAAGGGTGTTTCCCTTTGCTCCTACGTATTCCTCAATTGGGATGAGAAAATCAGACCTACGTAGTTCTTTCTTATGCATGAATCAAGTGAGTCTTTTTACTTGAAAGGTGATCATTTTAAGGCGTTGGACCTTAAAAATGACCCATTTTACTTAATAAGAAATTGAAGTGATAAACTTTCAAAAACCTATTTTTGTGGACGAGCTTGACTAGGCGAGTTGATTTTAGCCTTAGTTTCACCTTAGTTATTAGTCAATTCGATTAAGAATGAGAAATTCCAAAGAGAAAACGTCCGATTGATTTTTCGCTTTACTTTACTAAAAAATATTTTTTTGATTATTATATTATTATTTTACCTCTTTTTTTGATTTCCAACGTGGTTACGGCACGACCGAACGGTCGGAATTCATTTTAAACGAAATTAACGGATGATACAATTCAAACGATCGGTGGAAATTTATTTTATTTTTAGATTAAGCGAGAAATGACTTAAATAAATGGCTTAAGCACGTCAAAAGGGAAGAAAAGAAAACTGAAAGTAAACGAAATTAAAGTGAAAGTACACAAAACAAGAAATGAATTGAAAGTCTCAGATTCGAAAACTTACCCGTTGAAGAACGAAGAACGGACGAAGAACGGATGAAGAACGGTGAAGAACGACGAAGAACGATGAAGAATTTCCACAGAATCGCTTACGGAAGTGTTACAGAAGCACTTCGACTCGATTTTTCTTCACGAAAACGTGTTTTTTGCCCAAAATAGCCGAAATGCATAGCCAAAGGGGTCTTGAACATTTTGAAACAGCTCCCCCCCTCCCCTATTTATAGAAAAAAAGGAGGTGCTTGCCGCCCAAAGACTTAATGAAGAAGATTTCTAAGCGCACCCGAATTACTAAGTTCACCCCCCTTTTCGTATTTTACGGAAAAGTTACGGAAGCCTTACGGAAGTGTTTTCGAATTTGATTTTCATCTTTTTTCTCTTCCCTTTCACCAATGTTAAGTGGAATATGCTTACCCATGGTTTTCGGAAATTTTACGAAAGTATTACGAAAGCCGCGGAAGCCCCGGAAACCATTTTTCAAAAACGTGGAGGAGCTTGCCGCCCAGTTGCTTCCTCCTTAAGCAACCCAACTTCCAAAATGTTCCGGAAGGGCCTAGATTTGAATTTCTATTTACACCCCTATCTTGATAAGTTCACCCCCCTTACCTTTTTTGGTGATTCTTTTTTCGTAAAGTTACGGAAACTTACGAATCTCGTAACGATACTTGTTTTCTTTCTGTAATGTTACGGAACCTTGCGGATTACATAATCATCCCCTCTTTTGACTTACGGAATGTTACGGAACCTCACTAATTATGCAACGATGCTTCCATTTGATTTCCGGTGTGTCACAGAACCTTACGGATTGTGCATCAGTATTTTCTTTTGATTTCCGGCATGTCCCGGAACTTCACAAATTGCCTAATGATGGGTGCCAAGCACCTCACAAGGACCAAACATTAAAGAGAAAGGTTAGTGAGTAAGCTAATTGTTTTGAAAAGAATATTTGGATAAGTCTAGGATTTGTGCTCTCTTAGAATCTAAGCCTTCGAATCCTAGAAAAACCGATTATTTTTGTAGCCAAGCCTCACTACAAGCCTGTGAAAGTCCTTCTGATTCTGTTCTTGCATTTCTGACTTGATGACATGAGATGAAGTTCAAAGATTAGACCTCTTGCTAGTTTTTATTAATGAATAGCTTAAACACTTAGTAGCCGTGAGACTGTGGTTTAAGCTACTTTCTTTGATATCAGTCTTATGCCTAACTTCATCTAATTGTACAGGTTACATTTGATTCTCCTCTATCAATAACTGCATGCCCTGTAAAAGACAAGTGGTGAAGGCATTTTGCTTCATTCTCTTATCATGCAATCAGTAACTTTTGTTGCATACACCTTTGTAAATAATCTCTGCATGTTATTGTCACCTGGGGACCAGTAAGTTGTTCTTTATTTGCTTGAGGACAAGCAAAGCTATAAATTTGGGGGAGTTGTTAGTCGGTGAATACGACTAACTTTTGTGTATAAAATTTGTGTAAATTGTATCAAATTCCTCCAATTTATGGTTATTTTGTAGTGTTGTAAATACTTTTAGTTAAAGATAGGTAATAAATACTTAGTAATTCTATTTTGTGTGTTTAATAATCATTTTCTCTCAATTTCAGGTTAATTAGGTAAGTTTGTGAAATGTTGATTTTCACCTTCTCGCTAAGCCAATCTGCTGGCTTAGCGAGCCATCCGCTGAGTGCAACACTTCTCGGCTGAGCGCGAGGAAGAATCTGGAAGAAGGATGAGTTGTGCATGTTCGCTGAGCGAAGGGTCATCCCGCTAAGCGCAACGCTTCAGTCCATCCGATGAGCGAGAAAAGTACGTGCTAAGCCGATATTCACTAATGTGTGCTAAGCACACGAGCATGAACAAAGCCAACTATTTAAGCTTGAAATCAGATTTAGAGGGGAAGTTTGGCCATTTTCTCGAGGAGCACTTGCATGTCTACAATTCTAGAGAGAGAGTTCCAACTTTCCAGAGAGTTTGAGAGATTTTGCTGTGTGAAGATCTGCAGAGACTAGAGCTGGAAGAGGAAGCCGTCCTAAGAGCTTGAGATGAGTTTGTGAGTGATTGAGAGGTCCTAGAGGGGGAGGAGACATCCCCACTACTTGTATTTCTGCAATCTTTCATTCTTCTCTTCTCTTTGTTGTATAGGAAGCTTCCCAGTTATGGATAGCTAAATCCTCTGTTGGATCTTCCTCGTAAGTACTTGATGTAAATATCGTTTTATCTATTTAATTATGTTTTGTGTGTTCACTGTGCTATCAGAACTTCATTCTACCATGCTTTTACCTTGATCACGTAGATGCATGTGTTTTTAGGATCATTCAACAGTGGAAACTGGTCTGATTCTTAGAACTTGATAGGACGGGGCTAGTTTGTCGTATTTTCACGAGGAATCGGGGTACGGTAACCTAGTTATTGTATGTTTGTCTTAATGCAGTCCTGACTGAGTTTAGTCCAGCAAGAGGAATCTGCGGAAGATGCTTGATCAGGATTAGGCTAGACTATCGTGAGGAATCAGGGTTTAGAACACATAAACATTGTTAAGTAGAGAACATCCTTTTAACATCAGGCACCTACTAGGAAGACCAACGTGTTACCTACTTGTCTTTAAGCATCATTTCTCACTTGTTTTTCCCTTTTAATAGTTAGTTTACACATCTGTTCATTTAAATACATCTCTTTTCACATCAGACACCTATTAACTAAAATAGTTTTACCAAGTAACACAAGTTCCCCAAGAGTTTGATACTCGGTTCTTATTGTTTTATACTACTTGAGCGATCCGGTGCACTTGCTGGAAGCGAACAGTACCCCCGACGATCAATGTATACCCTTCATGGCTAGGCTGGATTTTGACTGCACGAATAACATGGCTGAGTATGAAGCATGCACCCTTGGGATCCAAGCGACAATTGACTTCAAGGTGAAGTTGCTCAAGGTATGCGGGGACTCGGCCTTGGTAATCCACCAGTTGAGAGGAGAATGGGAGACTAGGGATCATTAGTTGATACCCTACCAGGCCTACATCAAGAAACCAACAGATTTCTTCGATGACATATCCTTCCACCACATTCCTAGAGAAGAGAATCAAATGGCTGATGCGCTTGCCACTCTAGCATCCATGTTCCAACTAACCTCGCATAGGGACTTGTCGTACATCGAATTCAGATGTTGTGGCAAGCCTGCACACTGCTGCTTGATAGAAGAAGAGCAAGATGGTAAACCTTGGTACTTCGATATCAAACGATATATCAAAGACAAGGAATACCTATGGGAGGCCTCTTACAATGACAAGAGAATGTTGCGAAGGTTGGCAGCCGACTTTTTCCTGAGTGGAAATATCCTATACAAGAGGAACCATGATATGGTTTTGCTCCGATGTATGGATTCCAGGGAGGCTGAGCAGATGCTAGTGCAAGTGCATGAGGGGTCCTTTGGAACACATGCCAACGGACATGCCATGACCCGGAAGATTCTGAGGGCAGGGTATTACTAGCTCACTATGGAAAACAATTGTTGTATCCATGTGAGAAAGTGCCACAAGTGCCAGGCATTTGCCAATAATGTCAATGCTCCACCCATACCTTTGAATGTCTTGGTCATTCTCTATGTGGGGAATAGACGTGATTGGAACTATCGAGCCTAAAGCTTTGAATGGACCCCGCTCTATTTTGGTTGCCATTGACTACTTCACCAAATGGCTTGAAGCGGCTTCGTACGCCAGTGTGACTAGGAGCGTGGTGGTTAGGTTCATAAAGAAACAGATAATCTACCGGTATGGTTTGCCTAGGAAGATTATCACCGAAAATTCCACCAATCTGAACAATAAAATGATGAAGGAAATGTGTGAGGATTTCAAGATCCAACACCATAATTCTACGCCTTATAGGCCAAAGATGAATGGGGCAGTTGAGGCTGCTAATAAGAACATCAAGAAAACAGTTCAAAAGATGACCATGTCATACAAGGATTGGCATGAGATGCTTCCTTTTGCGTTGCATGGTTATCGAACCTCGGTACGCACATCGACTGGGGCAACCCCGCTCTCTTTTGTATACGGGGTGGAGGCTATGCTTCCATTTGAAGTAGAGATTCCTTCTTTGAGGATTCTAGCCAAGTCAGGGTTGAAGGAATCGAAATGGGCCCAAACTCGCTTTGATCAAATGAATCTTATAGAAGGTAAGAGGTTGGTCGCCATGAGCCATGGACGATTGTATCAAAGCCGAGTAAAGAACACTTTCGACAAGAAGGTATGCCCATGCAAGTCCAGTGAAGGGGATCTCGCCTTGAAGAAAGTATCAAAAGTGCAAAAGGACCACCGGGGGAAGTGGGCCCCAAATTATGAAGGGCCTTTTGTTGTGAGGAAGGCATTTTTGGTAGGTGCATTGTTGCTAGCCAGCATGGACGATGAAGAGTTGCCTTCGCCCATGAATTCTGATATCGTCAAACGATATTATGCATAGTACCTGGGGCAACTAGAAGGCTCAATACATGTTTGTTCTCCAAGGACTCATTCGGATTTTCAAAGTCTTATAATCCTGTGTAAATTCTTAACAATATACACTGTCCATTTTGCCCACTGAATCTGGAGCCATTTCGCTCAATCAATGGGGTGTCGTGAGCATTTAAGTAAAAATTGAACACGATAACACCTGTTTAATTGTTGCACTTAAACATCCAAATCATAAGCATGCATCCATTTTCATCTTGTCATCCTGCGAATCAGAGGATAAATAAAGAGTCATTTTGAGTGATGATCAACATCACACCAAAATTGAGACAAGGGTAAGTGAAGGGTAATATGGGTATTTTGTGATGTTATTTCACATTTGCCGCATGATGCCATTTTGTTTGTTCAAAGCTTATAGGTAGGTACGAGTAGGTGCTAGGTCCGTGATCAATCAACCATCATCCAGCATCCTAGGAGGCAGCCTAGTATCTTTAATTATGTTCCTTAAAATTCCAGATTTTATTTATTTATTTTTCTTGAATTTACCTAAGCCTATGTGCAACTATAGGATTTTTTAGAAAAAAAAATACAAGCCCCTAATAATCCAATTTTTTGCAAAAATGGTTTTGCCAAAAAAAAAAGGAGGGGTTAGCTCGCCTGGGCGAGCATGTCTGATGCAGAAGTTTAAAATGGGAAGGGGTGAAGCCATTCTTCACCCCAATTCTTCCCCAAACTTTCAAAAACCCAACTGCTCATAGGAATCACGAGTCCAGCAGCCCCTAAGCCCCCATTGTGCATTTTTGCTTTCGTTTCTTTGCATTTTTGTTCATTCCTACAAGTAAGTACTACTTTCCTTCAAGTTTTGGCTTCCCATTGTGGTACTTTAGTGCTCTAATTGTCTATTTTTTTCAAAATTTGTGAGACAAATTATGTGTGAATCCATGTGTTGTTTGCTTGAATTGGGGGGCAGTATGGGATGTGATGCAAGCTCCATTGGAGCTTGTAGGCCTAGGATATTCTTCATCAATGGATTCCTTTGCTTCTTGGAAGATGAATGGCAGCGGAATGGAGAAGGGAGAGAGAGAGGAGACGCCACATCAAGGAGAAGATGAGTCTAGAAGAAGTTCACCACCATAGGAGGCCATGGATAAGAGCTTGGAGGAAGAAGGAGATGAATGAAGGGAGAGGAAGAGAAGAGCACGAAATTTTGTGCTCTAAAAGAGCTCTGAAATCTGAAGTTTAATATTCAAATGATCAAAGTTGAAAAAAAATGCACACACATGACCTCTATTTATAGCCTAAGTGTCACACAAAATTGGAGGGAAATTTGAATTTCGATTCAAATTTCACTTGAATTTGAAATTGAATTTGTGGAGCCAAACTTTGGAGCCAAAATTTCACTAATTATGATTAGTGAATTTTAGTTATGGTTCAGCCCACTAATCCAAGATCAATTCCAAGATTCTCCACTAAGTGTACTTAGGTGTCAAGAGGCATGTAAAGCATGAAGGACATGCACAAAGTGTAACTATATGATGTGGCAATGGGGTGTAGTAAGCAAATGCTCACCTCCCCCTCTAAAATTTAATTGGATTGGGCTTCTACCAATTAAATTAAATTTTATTTCCCAACACACACATCAATATTCACTTAGTGCATGTGAAATTACAAAACTAGCCCAAATACAAAAACTAGTCTAGGTGCCCTAAAATACAAGGGCTGAAAAATCCTATATTTCTAGGGTACCCTACCTACATTATGGAGCCCAAAATACAAGGATCAAATATAATGACATCCTATTCTAATATGTACAAAGATAATGGGACCCAACCTTGGCCCATGGGCTCAGAAATCTACCCTGAGGTTCATGAGAATCCTAGGGCCTTCTTCAGAAGCTCTAGCCCAATCCTCTTGGAGCCTCTTGCTCATGGCTCTAGTGATTGGTCCCTTCCTAGGGAGGATTGCATCATCCCCTTCCCCTTGAATAGCATTTGACCTCAAATCTGTTAGTTCCTCCTCCTCAATATCAACTCTACCTGCAAAAGGAATTAAATCAGAAATGTTAAAAGTGGTGCTGACTTCATACTCTTCTGGGAGGTCCAACCTATGGGCATTGTTATTGATCCTCTCCAAAACCTGAAAAAGGTTCATCCCCTCTAGGGCTAAGCTTGGATTTCCTTTTAGTAGGGAATCTATCCTTCCTAAGATGGAGGCAAACCCAGTCACCATCATTAAGAACTAGATCTTTTCTTCCACTATTGCCTTTAGCTGAATACACCTTTGTTTGGTCCTTTATTTGGTTCTTAACCCTCTCATGCAACTTCTTTACAAACTCTGACCTAGATTCCCCTTCTTTATGTATAAAAGAAGTGTCCAGTGGGAGGGGAATGAGGTCTAACGGTGTTAGGGGATTGAACCCATAGACAACCTCAAAAGGGGATTGCTTGGTGGTTCTATGAACTCCCTTGTCATAGGCAAATTCTACATGAGGAAGATACTCATCCCAAGACTTATGGTTGCCTTTTAGAAGAGCCCTTAAAAGGGTGGATATAGACCTATTCACTACTTCTGTTTGCCCATCAGTTTGTGGATGACAAGTGGTAGAGAAAAGAAGTTTAGTTCCTAGCTTAGCCCATAAGGTTTTCCAGAAGTGGCTAAGGAACTTAGCATCTCTATCTGACACAATGGTCCTAGGCAAACCATGGTGTCTCACAACTTCCCTGAAAAAGAGTTTTGAGATGTGGGAAGCATCATCCACCTTATGGCATGGTATAAAGTGTGCCATCTTGCTAAACCTATCCACCACCACAAAGATAGAGTCTACACCTCTTTGGGTTCTAGGAAGCCCAAGGACAAAGTCCATACTAATGTCTACCCAAGGTACATAGGGGATGGGTAAGGGTGTGTATAGCCCATGAGGCATCACCCTAGACTTGGCTTGTAAACAAGCCACACACCTAGTGCAATGCTTATGGACATCTTTCTTCATATGGGGCCAATAAAACTTTTCTTTGAGTAAGACAAGGGTCTTGTCTATCCCAAAGTGGCCCATGAGCCCACCCTCATGGCTCTCTTTCACAAGTAATTTCCTAATGGATCCTTGGGGTATGCAAAGCTTTCCCTCTTTGAACAAATACCCCTCAGCCAAATAGAATCCATCTTGATCCTTTTTCCCACAACTCTCGTAAATGGGAGAGAAATGTTCATCTAAAGCATACAAGTCCCTAATATTATCAAATCCTAAAATTTGGGCTCCTAGGGAGCAAAACAATGTGTGTCTCCTAGAGAGGGCATCAGCTACCACATTTGTTGTTCCCTTTTTGTATTTGATAACATATGGAAATTGCTCTAGGTACTCTACCCATTTTGCATGCCTCTTGTTTAACTTGCTTTGCCCTCTAATGTACTTAAGTGATTGATGATCACTATGAATGAAAAATTCCTTGGAAACAAGGTAATGTTCCCAAGTTTGGAGGGCTCTTATTAAGGCATAAAGCTCTTTATCATAGGTAGGGTAGTTGAGGGTGGCACTATGAAGTTTTTCACTAAAATAAGCAATAGGGTGCCCACCTTGTAACAATGCAGCTCCAACTCCCACTCTAGAGGCATCACATTCTAGCTCAAAAGTTCTAAAAAAGTCAGGAAGAGCTAGAACATGTGCCTTAGTAAGCTTTTCTTTGAGCAAAGCAAAGGCTTGCTCTTGTTTTTCACCCTAGGTAAATGCCACATTCTTCTTCAGTAGCTCATTGAGAGGTGATACAATTGTAGAGAAATTAGGAACAAACCTTCTATAGAAGCTTGCTAACCCATGGAAGCTCCTAATATCTCCCACACTTTTTGGGGTGGGCCATTCTTGGATGGCCTTGATTTTCTCAGGGTCCACTTGGACCCCATTTCTACCAACTATAAACCCTAAGAAAACTATATTATCTACACAAAAAGTACCCTTCTCTATATTTTCATAGAGGGTGTTTTTCCTAAGGACTGAAAGAACTTGCCTGAGATGTCCTAAGTGATCATCTAGGCTCCTACTGTACACTAAAATATCATCAAAATAAACAACTACAAATCTACCTATGAAATCCCTTAAGACATGATGCATAAGCCTCATAAAGGTGCTTGGTGCATTAGTGAGCCCAAAAGGCATCACTTGCCATTCATACAAACCAAACTTGGTCTTGAAAGCGGTTTTCCACACATCACCTTTTTCATCCTGATTTGGTGATACCCACTTTTAAGATCAATTTTTGAAAAGATATTGGCACCATGCAACTCATCAAGCAAATCATCAAGTCTAGGAATGGGGTGCCTATACTTTACAGTGATGTTGTTGATGGCCCTGCAATCTGTACACATTCTCCATGTACCATCCTTTTTGGGCACCAACAACACTGGCACAGCACATGGGCTTAGGCTCTCTTGGACCCAGCCCTTCTCCAACAATTCTTTAACCTGAGACTCTATCTCCTTAGTCTCCTGAGGGTTAGTCCTATAGGTTGGCCTATTAGGAAGGCTTGCTCCTGGGACTAAATCTATTTGGTGTTCTATTCCTGTTAAAGGAGGTAGCCCAGGGGGTATCTCTTTGGGAAATATATCACCAAATTCATGTAAGAGTTCTTGGACCTTTGGGGGTAAGGTCTCAAATGTAGGAATTGTGGCAGTGCTAAGGGATGTTTCCCTTGATAGGAGAAGGTAGAAAGATTGTTTAAGAAGGAGTGCTCTTTTAATATCACCTTTTGTTGCGAAATGATTTTCCTTCTTAACAATCTTCTTGGAGGAATCCTTTTCCTCTTTTTCCTTCCCCTTGGCCTTTGAAGACAAGGCCTTACTATCCTTCTTTTTTCTTGTGTTTTTCTAGTTTTTCTTCCTCATCCCTCTTATCTGTCATAGTTAGTTGATCTTTGGCCACCTGTGAAGGTGTTTGAGTATGCAACACAAATTTAGTGCCAAGATGGATGAGGGTAATCTCATTAGTTAGGCCATTGTAAATGATCTTCCTATCAAATTGTCACGGCCTTCCTAAAAGAATATGTCCTGCCTCCATGGGAACTATATCACAATTAACTTCATCCTTATATGTCCCAATGGAGAAAGGTACCTTCACTTGTTGGTTAACCATCATTTCCCCTTGCTCATTGAGCCATTGAAGTTTATAAGGTTTTGGGTGGGGAATGATAGTGAGGTTCAACTTGGAAACTAATCTTGTGCTACAACAATTGCAACAAGATCCACTATCCACAATGAGAGAACAAGTTTTATCTAAAATTTTGCATCTTGTATGAAAGATGTTCTCTCTTTGGGATTGAGATAGATCACAAGATTGACCTCCAAGGAGCCTTCTAACCATTAAGAGGTCACCTTCTTCATGAGGGTAGACTTCCTCACTAGACTCTTCACCCCTTACTTCATCTTCACTTCCACTAGAGGAAGGGCAAGAAGTAGTCTCCTCTTGACTACTATAAATGTCTTGACCCCTCACGATCATGATTTTCTTTGTGGGGGCATTGAGAGGCAATGTGACCTCTCCCAAGACATTTGGAGCATTTAGTGTTGCTAGTCCTTTCTTGGGAACTAGTCTTAGGGGTGTATTTCTCTATGCTCTTACCCTTATCTTCCTTGGGTTTTGAAGGTGCAGCCCCTAAAATTCCATGGGCTTGGTCCTTCCTTCGATAAGAGTGAAAGCCATGAGATTTTGAAGAAGACTTTCTTTTAAGTTATTGCTCCACTCTTATACAAAGTTGGACTAGCTCATCTAGGTCCCTATATGGAAGGAGTTCAACCTTGTCCCTCACTTCCATATTAAGCCCACTAAGGAACCTAGCTATGCTTGTTCTTTCCTCCTCCCTAAGTCCAGCTCTTAAAAGGAGTAGTTCCATTTGTTGTCTATATTCTTCAACACTCATACTCCCTTGTCTAAGCCTTTGGAGCTTGTCCATAAGCTCCCTTTCATAGTAGGAGGGAATGTGCCTCTTCCTAAGGGCACTCTTAAGATCATTCCAATACTCTACTGGAGGATCCCTGTGAATCCTTCGTTCCCTAACAAGGGAAGTCCACCAATAGAGGGCATACCCTTGAAAGCTAAGGGTATCCAATGGAACTTTTCTCTCTTCGCTAATATGATGGCAAGCAAAGAGTTGTTCAACCTTCATTTCCCAATCTAAGTAGGCCTCAACATTATCTTTTCCATGGAAATATGGGAGGCTAATGTTAACCTCTTGAGGCCTTCTATCCTTTTCTCTTCTTTGGGAGTGATGTTTAGTATGTGAACTATGGCGCCCTCTATAATAGTCACTAAGTTCTTCACTGAAACTTTTGCAAGAGTCATGACTACTATAGGAGGCATGTTTTTCTCTTTTCATTTCTTTCTTCCTCTCTTATTTTCTCTCTTTCATCTTGACTTATTTCTTCCACTCTTTTTTTACCTTTTTCTTTTCTCTCTTGTTTTTCTTTCCACAACTTAAGAGATCTCAACTCATCTAATATCTTATACAAGGGGTCCTTAGGAGTAGAACCTTCACCATTAACACTAGATGAAGAATGAAGACTCATGTTGGTTCCTAAGTTATGGTTCTTTCTTCTTGGGGGTTTGAAAACAAAAGGTAAAAGAAACTATGGTTGAAACTAGCCAAAATAAACACTAAAAGAGGTGTGAAAGATAAGGTAAAAACTAATTGGTAAAAGGCAAGCTACCTAGGCGGTTTGACAATGGAGAGTAAAGGAAATAAGCTATGAAAGTAAGCAAGTAATTAAAGTGCACGAAATGCAAACTAGGCGGATCCTAAGAGTGTTTGGATGACCTCATTTAAGGTTCCCAAAAAAACACTCACTATCCTAAGGGAAAATTGCCTAAAATTATTACACACAAATGGAAGTAGGGTGACCTATTGGAGGCTTCCAACTTACTTCCAATGAAAGGCCTTTTTGTTACAAAATTTGAAAGCAAAGCAAATTGCCAATTACAAAATTACAAAAAAAAAAACGTTCTCAATTATGGTGGCTATTCTATCTTTGGTGTTTCACTCAATTTGGAGTGCTTCTTAGTCCAATAGCTCTTAAGGTGGTTGGCCCCTTGCTTCTTGACTCAAATTCTTCAAGGTATGACACCAATCCTCCTTTCCAATTCCCTATATGGCAACTCACAAGCAAGGGAACAAAGAGACAAGCAATAACCAAAGACAAAAAAAAAATTAAATGAAAGCTAAACTAATAGAGTTTTAACATGACAAATTTTTAAGGATTATTCAACAATTAAAGCAATGAAAAGCACACAAAGCAAGCTAGGACTCAAAGACAAACCTAGAAAGGCTCTAGAGTAGAGTAGAAAAACTAAAAAAGAAAAAAGAAAAAAAGACTCAAGAAACCTCTATTTTTGGCACTTGTTTTCATAATTATTTTCAATTGAAGTTTCAGAACTAGGAGTGGTATAAAGTAGGCACCAATTATAGAAAACATTTTGAGCTAAAACAACAAGCACACTTCCTTTTCACTTTTATTTTCCTGGACACTGATTTTTCATCCAACTTGTGTGATTTTTCTAATTTTTTTCTTTAATCCAAATCGCTTGGTTCCTTTTTTATAATTTTGGTCCAGATGTCTACAAAATTCAGTAAAACTTTCAGCTTAAAAAATGTAGTTACCAATTCCGAGTAATTTATACAAGCTTGTATGTTCAAGCTGCCAGCACCAGCGATTTCAACCTAGAAATCAAGAGTAGTGTTTATGTTGCTTAAGGCTTGGATAGTTACAATTTGTGTTTGCTTATGCTCAATTATCTTGAATAACACAATTCAAAAGATCTTAAGACTTATTTGACTCACAAATCCTGCCAAAACTCAACTTCATCATAGGCATCATGTAGGAAACTTAGAAAACAAAAAAAAAAAGAGTTCAACAACAAGACTACTTCTAGGAATTGATTTAGAACATGTTATGAACTAAATAACATGCATGAATTAGACTCAAAATTCAAAAGATAGGCTAAGAATGACAAGAATACATGAACAAATGTATCTAGAATTCAATCAACAAAATAAAAATTCAACACAAACTTAGAACATAATTGTAGACAAAGGATCAAGCTGAATGTTTTGATGATGCCAAAGTTTTACATGCGTCTCAAAGCTTTATTCAAGACAAAGAAATTAAAGATATTCAAGATGGATGATCAAGACAGTCTCTAGAGTCTTAGAAAGGGTATATTAAATAGGAAGAGAATTCCAATTGAAGTAGCAAAAGGTTTGGCCAAGAAATTTAAGTTAAAAAGTCTTTTTCAACAAATTTACTCTCTGGTAATCGATTACCAGAGGATGTAATCGATTACCAGTGGCCAAAACTGATTTACAACAGCTATTAAAATTTGAATTCAAAATTTGCACTATGTAATCGATTACACACATATGGTAATCGATTACCAGCAGTTTCTAAACGTTTTAATTCAAATTTTAAAGCTTGTAATCGATTACACATATACTGTAATCGATTACCAGAGCAGATTTTCAGAAAATATTCTCAACAGTCACATCTTTTTATGTGGTTCTTGAATGGCTATCAAAGGCCTATATATATGTGACTTGAGACACGAATTTGAAAAGAGTTTTTCAGAACAAAAAGGTCTTATCCTCTTAAAAAGCAAAATCGTTTTATCCTCTTACAAATTCCTTGGCCAAAACTCTTGTGATTCAATAAGGAATTATTTGAGTGCTCAAATTGTTCAATCTATCTCTTTCAAGAGAGATTTCTTCTTCTCTTCTTCTGTATTTTGAAAAGGGATTAAGAGACCGAGGGTCTCTTATTGTGAAAGGATTCTAAACACAAAGGAAGGATTGTCCTTGTGTGTTTAGAACTTGTAAAAGGAATTTACAAGATAGTGGAACTCTCAAGCGGGTTGCTTGGGGACTGGACGTAGGCACAAGGGTGTGGCCGAACCAGTATAAATCTGAGTTTGCACTTTCTCTTCCCTTAAACTCCTTTATTTGTTATTGTTTTATATTCATATTCAAATTGTTCTTTTGAATCATTATTTAAGAAATTCATTATTAAGGGAATTTATAACATGAATAGAAAGTTAAATAGAATTTTTTAATTGGGGAAATAATTTGTAATATCTTAATTCAACCCCCCTTCTTAAGATATCTGAGGCCACTTGTCTAACAAGTGGTATCAGAGCTTCATTCTTGTATAAAGTATAGAAGCTTCAAGAATTATGGCCTCATCAAACTACTTGTTTCCTGAGGGAAATTCTATAAATAGACCTCCCATCTTTAATGGAGTAGGTTACCACTACTGGAAAACCCGCATGCAAATCTTTATAGAGGCAATAGATTTAAATATTTGGGAAGCCATAGAACAAGGACCTTATGTTCCCTCTATAATAGCCGGAAGTGCAATAATAGAAAAACCTAGAGCAGATTGGACTGAGGAAGAAAGAAGATTAGTACAATATAATTTAAAGGCCAAAAATATTATTACATCTGCCCTAGGAATAGATGAATACTTTAGGGTTTCAAATTGTAAAAGTGCTAAGGATATGTGTGATACACTACAAGTAACACATGAAGGCACAACAGATGTTAAAAGATCTAGGATAAACACTTTAACTCGTGAATATGAACTTTTTAGGATGAATGTAAATGAAAGTATACAAGACATGCAAAAGAGGTTCACACACATAGTTAATCATCTTGCATCTCTAGGAAAAAATTTTCAAAATGAAGATCTAGTAAATAAAGTCTTAAGATGTCTTAATAGAGAATGGCAAACAAAGGTAACAGCCATCACAAAATCTCAAGATTTATCTAGTATGTCTCTTGCTACATTATTTGGAAAATTGCAGGAGCATGAAATGGAATTACTAAGATTAAATCAACATGAAGAAACTGATAAAAACAAGAAGGGAATCGCTCTTAAAGCCTCATATGCAATCCAAGATGACAGTGATATAGAAGATTCAATTGACTTGGATAATGATGAAGATATTAGTCTGTTTGTAAAAAGATTCAACAAGTTCCTGAGAGTCAGAGGAAATCAAAAGCGACCCAATTTTAAACCTAAAAGAAGGACAGAAACTTCATCCTCTACTCTAAAATGCTTTGAGTGCAATCAACCTGGATATCTGAGGGTTAATTGTCCCATCTTCAAGAAAAAGATGGAGAAGTCTGAAAAGAAAAATATTAATGAAAAGAAATTGAAGAAAGCATACATTACATGGGATGAAAACGATATGAAATCTTCTGAAGATTCAGAAAATGAAGAAATAAACCTCTGCCTTATGGCAAAAAGTTATGAAAGTGACGAAGAGGTAACATCTTCAAACAATTTATCTATTTCTTTTAATGAATTGCAAGATGCATTTTCTGATCAGCATAAAGAGTCAATTAAACTTGCAAAGTTAGTTTCATCTTCAAAGAAAACAATTTCAAATTTAGAAAATGAAATTTTAAAATTAAACAAAGAATTACATCATCTTAGAAATGAAGTCTCAATTTCTAAACCAAATGAAAAAGTTCATATCTCTACTATTTCTGACAAGAAAATGTCAGATTCTTGTAGTTGTTGTGAAAAGTATGAAAAAGAAATCAAAGAGTTGAAAAACTCACTTGCAAAATTCTCTTATAGTAAAAATAATTTAGATGTCATATTAGGAAAACAAAGACATGCCTCCAATAAGGTTGGACTAGGATATAAATCTGAAAAACAACAAAAATTTCATAAAAACTTCTATACTTCCACACAAAAATATAATTCTAGTTTTATCACATGTTTTTACTGTGGAAGAAAAGGGCATGGCACATCTACATGCTATTTTAGAATAAATTGTAACAATATTAAAATGATTTGGGTCCCAAAAGGATCTGTTATTCATACTAACACACAAGGACCCAATAAAGTTTGGGTACCTAAGTTACAACCTTGATTTTGTAGGAACCCTTGAGGAAAAAGTGGTACATAGATAGCGGATGCTCAAAACATATGACGGGAGACGAATCAAAATTCACACAAATCTCTCCCAAGAAAAGCGGACATGTAACTTATGGTGACAATAACAAAGGTAGAATTCTTGGAGTTGGAAAAATAGGTACAAATTCTTCAACCTCCATTGAAAATGTTCTACTTGTTGAAGGTCTTAAACATAGTCTGCTTAGTGTGAGTCAATTATGTGACAAAGGCTATCTGGTATCATTTGATTCTCAAAAGTGTGTCATTGAACATAAACATGATACGAATATAAAGCATATAGGGTTTAGAGTCAACAATGTTTACATCATAGACTTAAGTCAAAAACTAGATAATAATCAATGTTTTCTTAGTAAAGATGATGATCCATGGTTATGGCATAAACGTATTGCACATATAAACATGGAACGCTTAAATAGATTAATATCAAAAGATTTAGTTGTTGGTTTGCCAAAACTAAGATTTGAAAAAGATAGGCTATGTGATGCTTGTCAAAAGGGAAAACAAACTAGAGTTTCTTTCAAATCTAAAAACATTGTTTCAACTACTCAACCCTTACAATTACTACATATGGATTTGTTTGGTCCTTCCAGAATCATGAGTTTTGGAGGAAGTTACTATGCTATTGTTATAGTTGATGATTATTCTAGATACACATGGACTCTTTTTATCACTCATAAGAATGATGCATTCCAAGCATTTAGAAAACTTGCAAAAATCATTCAAAATAAGAAAAATCTCAAGATTATATCTATTAGGAGTGATCATGGGGGTGAGTTTGAAAATAAAGAATTTGAATTATTTTGTGATAAGCATGGGATTGAGCATAACTTTTCTGCACCTAGAACCCCTCAACAAAATGGTGTTGTTGAAAGGAAAAATAGATCTTTGGAAGAGATTGCTAGAACTTTATTAAATGATACACCTCTTCCAAAATATTTTTGGGTTGAAGCCGTTAACACTGCATGCTACATTTTAAATAGGGCTTTAATAAGACCCATCTTAAAGAAAACTCCATATGAATTGTTCAATGGCAGAAAACCAAACATCTCACATCTTCATATCTTTGGTTGTAAATGTTTTGTATTGAATAATGGAAAAGATAACTTAGGAAAATTTGATGCTAGGTCAGATGAAGGTATTTTCCTTGGATATTCTCTGCATAGTAAAGCTTACAGAATATATAATAAAAGAACAATGACAATTGAAGAGTCTATACATGTTTCCTTCGATGATTCTAATGCCATTCTTCCAAGGAAGGATTTTTTAGATGATATTTCAGATTCCTTAGAAGATACACATATTCATGGAAATGACTCTAAAGAAAAAGACGAAGGAAGCAATGAGGATTCTCAAGATAATGGAGTTAGAGAAAATAATGAACTTCCAAGAGAATGGAAAGCCTCAAGAGATCATCCCCTCGACAACATTATTGGTGATATATCAAAAGGGGTAACAACTAGACATTCTCTTAAAGATTTAAGCAATAATATGGCTTTTGTATCTATGATTGAACCTAAAAATATAAAAGAAGCCATAGTAGATGATAACTGGATCATTGCCATGCAAGAAGAACTGAATCAATTTGAAATAAACAATGTGTGGAAACTAGTAGAAAAACCTGAAAATTATCCTGTCATAGGAACAAAATGGGTTTTTAGAAATAAATTAGATGAACATGGCATAATTATTAGAAATAAGGCTAGGCTAGTAGCAAAAGGGTATAATCAAGAAGAGGGAATAGACTATGAAGAAACATATGCTCCAGTTGCAAGATTAGAAGCCATTAGAATGCTCTTAGCATATGCATCCATAATGAATTTTAAGCTCTATCAAATGGATGTTAAAAGTTCTTTTCTAAATGGTTTAATTCAAGAAGAAGTATATGTTGAACAACCTCCAGGTTTTGAAATCCCGGATAAACCAAATCATGTTTATAAATTACAAAAGGCTCTTTATGGTTTGAAACAAGCCCCTAGGGCGTGGTATGAACGTTTAAGTAATTTTCTCCTAGAAAAAGAATTTTCTAGAGGAAAAGTGGATACCACATTATTCATAAAGAGAAAGCATAATGATATTTTGTTGGTTCAAATATATGTTGATGATATAATTTTTGGATCCACTAATGATTCATTGTGCAAGGAGTTTTCCCTTGATATGCAAAGTGAATTTGAAATGTCAATGATGGGAGAACTAAAGTACTTCCTGGGATTACAAATCAAGTAAACTCAAGAAGGTATATTCATCAATCAATCCAAGTACTGCAAGGAATTGATCAAAAGATTTGGGATGGAAAGTGCAAAACACATGTCTACACCGATGAGCACTAGCTATTACTTAGATAAAGATGAATCTGGTCAATCTATAGACATGAAACAGTATCGAGGTATGATCGGATCTCTTCTCTATTTATCTGCTAGTAGACCTGATATTATGTTTAGTGTATGCATGTGTGCTAGGTTTCAATCCAACCCCAAACAATCACATTTGAGTGCAATTAAGAGAATCATGAGATATCTATTAGGTACAATAAATTTAGGATTATGGTATCCTAAGAACTCAACATTTAACTTAATAGGATATTCTGATTCTAACTTTGCCGGATCTAAAACTGATAGAAAAAGCACAAGTGGAACTTGTCAATTCATTGGATCCGCTCTTGTCTCATGGCACAGTAAGAAACAAAACAATGTTGCTTTATCCACTGCTGAAGCGGAATATATTTCTGCCGGCAGTTGTTGTGCACAGATTTTATGGATGAAGCAACAATTATCTGACTATGGTATTCTTCTTGATCGTATACCTATTAGGTGTGATAATACTAGTGCCATAAATCTATCCAAAAACCCTGTTCAACACTCTAGAACCAAACATATAGAAATTAGGCACCATTTTCTTAGAGATCATGTCCTAAAGGGAGATTGTATATTAGAGTTTGTTGATACAAAGAATCAGCTTGCTGATATCTTTACAAAACCTCTCCCAAAGGATATATTCTTTTCAATAAGAAGAGAATTAGGCCTTTTAGACCTTAGTGATTTGGATAGGTAATGTTTAGGATTGATTGATTAATTTACTCTTATGATTGATTGTTTATATGTTACTTTGATTGATTTTGTTTAAATTCTTGTTATGATGATAGAATTTATGTATTCCTGTGTGTTTTATAGTTGAATGATTGAATTAAGTGCATTAGTAGTGATGATTAATCATATTAGATGTGTTTAGCATAGACATAGATATTTCTTTAAGAAGCTAGCCTAGGTTATGTTCTGGTAATCGATTACCATCCATTGTAATCGATTACACAAGAACAGACAGCCTGTAATCGATTACAACATCCTGTAATCGATTACCAGAAGGCTCATTACTCCTGTAATCGATTACCAAGCCTTGTAATCAATTACAACTCATCCTCGTCTATAAATTATCATGAAATCAGAGTTGCTGCGCAACCACGGCCTCCCCTCACGCCTCCTCCATACCTAGAACTTCAAATCTTCATATCTCATTCAATTATTCACCAAATCACGTCCCGTAAAGCCCAATCTTCCTCTTTTTCACTCCTCTTTCACTTCCACCGATTAAAATCCACTAAAACTTCAACAAATGGAAGAGCCATCGAAGAAGAGAAAGGGATCATCCTCCACCACCGCTGCTGCTGCCCATCGCCGCCACGGACCTTCTGAAGCATCCACAGCACCTATTCATCCATCTTTATCATCTCCAAGATCATCCACATTGTTTTCTTCCGATGATAAGCGTCTATGGTACCTCTCTCAATTTTCTTCTAGGATCATCTTAGACCCTAAGTACCTAGATGTAGAGTTCTCTAATGATGAAACGTTTGATTGCTATCAAGTGTTTCAAAATTCTGGCCTTGTTGATTTCATGTCATTAAAACTGCCACATTATCCTGAACTTGTAAAGGTCTTCTACTGCAATTTGAAAATTCAAGATGGCATTATTTCCTCTGAGGTGCATGGTATTCCTATGATCATTGATCAGTCCTTATTCTTTTCTTTAACTCATTTACCCAGTCAAGGTGCACCTTTTGAGGGCACCATTGTTGATGACTAGAAATTTGATTATTCTAATCATGATGCTCGCCGAATGGTCTGCAATGACCAGGCTGAAATGACCGGTAGATTGCTGGCTGGATCATTAACTTTTGATAATCGCATCATGCACTATATAATTGTTAGAATTTTGCTTCCCCGGTCTTCAAATTTAGCACAAGCCTCTGAGGAGGATTTGATTCTGATGTGGGCTTTTCTCACCGGTCGTCAGATCGACTGGGCCCATTTGGTTCGGTACCGAATGCATAAGGCATTACGGGCCAATGCACCTCTACCTTACCCATAGTTGATAACTTTGTTTCTGCGTCATTTTCAAATTCCGCTTGATGATGAGCCATTTGTTCAAATCAAGCGTTCCTTTGCAATTGGTGCTGGTGCTGTGACTTCTTTTGGTTACCGTAAGGATCGGAATGGTCAATGGCTGAAGAAAGACGCACTCCCTCCTCAAGATGAGCGTACTCCTTCACCTCCTCCTCAGCGTGAAGATTCAACACTCCTAAATGAAGTCCTTACCGAATTACGAGGTCTTCGTTCTTATGTTGGTGAATGTTTCGACTCATTGGATACACGCTTTGCCAGCATGGATATTCGCCTCACACAAGTTGAAGAAGATGTCTCCTTCATCCGTACTTGCTTTGATCCACCACCACCGCCTCCATCATCATCTTAGCTTAAGTATTATGACTAAGTATTATTAGTACTTTAATTTATCGCCGTGTATTTGGCTTTTTATTGCTTAGTTATCATAATCTTGCACTTATATTATATTTCTTGACTTTGATTTGGTTGGTTATGACAATGTATGGATTTATTTTGGTTTATTGTTTGGCTCTGTTTGGATTTTGATTATGTTGCTTAGTTCTTTTTGATGTTGCCAAAGGGGGAGAGAACTTGAGAGAACTTGGGTTAGAAATCAATTATCAATTATCATTAAGTTAAGTTAGGCATACATGCCAAAAGATAGGGGGAGTAAGGGTTGTGTGAACGTGCTATCATCTTGTATATAGCTTGTCTTGATTTCAGGGATTGTCATCATCAAAAAGGGGGAGATTGTAGACAAAGGATCAAGCTGAATGTTTTGATGATGCCAAAGTTTTACATGCGTCTCAAAGATTTATTCAAGACAAAGAAATTAAAGATATTCAAGATGGATGATCAAGACAGTCTCTAGAGTCTTAGAAAGGGTATATTAAATAGGAAGGGAATTCCAATTGAAGTAGCAAAAGGTTTGGCCAAGAAATTTAAGTTAAAAAGTCTTTTTCAACAAATTTACTCTCTGGTAATTGATTACCAGAGGATGTAATCGATTACCAGTGGCCAAAATTGATTTACAACAACTATTAAAATTTGAATTCAAAATTTGCACTGTGTAATCGATTACACACATATGGTAATCGATTACCAGCAATTTCTGAACGTTTTAATTCAAATTTTAAAGCTTGTAATTGATTACACATATACTGTAATCGATTACCAGAGCAGATTTTCAGAAAATATTCTCAACAGTCACATCTTTTTATGTGGTTCTTGAATGGCTATCAAAGGCCTATATATATGTGACTTGAGACACGAATTTGAAAAGAGTTTTTCAGAACAAAAAGGTCTTATCCTCTTAAAAAGAAAAATCGTCTTATCCTCTTACAAATTCCTTGGCCAAAACTCTTGTGATTCAATAAGGAATTATTTGAGTGCTCAAATTGTTCAATCTATCTCTTTCAAGAGAGATTTCTTCTTCTCTTCTTCTGTATTCTAAAAAGGGATTAAGAGACCGAGGGTCTCTTGTTGTGAAAGGATTCTAAACACAAAGGAAGGATTGTCCTTGTGTGTTTAGAACTTGTAAAAGGAATTTATAAGATAGTGGAACTCTCAAGTGGGTTTCTTGGGGACTGGACGTAGGCACAAGGGTGTGGCCGAACCAGTATAAATCTGAGTTTGCACTTTCTCTTCCCTTAAACTCCTTTATTTATTATTGTTTTATATTCATATTCAAATTGTTCTTTTGAATCATTATTTAAGAAATTCATTATTAAGGGAATTTATAACTTGAATAGAAAGTTAAATAGAATTTTTTAATTGGGGAAATAATTTGTAATATCTTAATTCAACCCCCCCCCCCCCCCCCTCTTAAGATATCTGAGGCCACTTGTCTAACAATAGTGTGACAATTACTATGACTAAACATGACTCTAAGACAACATGGATTAAGTGATTTACACTTAGATTTTTGTGTTTTTTTTTCTAATAAATATTTTGAAAGAAAATTTAGATCTAAGGTTCGGCACCAGAATATTATGAATGAAAAATGATAGAACCTAAAATCAACACAAAAACATGATTCAAGAGTAGATCTACAAAATTTGAACCATAGAAATGCTAGAACAAGTGTAGATCTAAGATTTAATCATTTTTTTAATCTACTCTAAACAGCGCAAAACCACAAGACAATGGAGGATATACATGGAGAATAAGATGAAGAACAAGGAATTAAAGAGAATTCACCGAACAAAAAGATAGAGGAAGCAAAAGAACATCACCCAGATGAAGATGCTCTGATACCACATGATGTAAGCTCCATTGGAGCTTGTAGGCCTAGGATCTTCTTCGTCAATGGATTCCTTTTCTTCTTGGAAGATGAATGGAAGCGGAATGGAGAAGGAAGAGAGAGAGGAGACGCCACTTCAAGGAGAAGATGAGTCTAGAAGAAGCTCACCACCATAGGAGGCCATGGATAAGAGCTTGGAGGAAGAAGGAGATGAATGAAGGGAGAGGAAGAGAAGAACACGAAATTTTGTGCTCTAAAAGAGCTCTGAAATCTGAAGTTTAATATTCAAATGATCAAAGTTGAAAAAAAATGCACACACATGACCTCTATTTATAGCCTAAGTGTCACACAAAATTGGAGGGAAATTTAAATTTCAATTCAAATTTCACTTGAATTTGAAATTGAATTTGGAGCCAAACTTTGGAGCCAAAATTTCACTAATTATGATTAGTGAATTTTAGTTATGGTTCAGCCCACTAATCGAAGATCAATTTCAAGATTCTCCACTAAGTGTGCTTAGGTGTCATGAGGCATGTAAAGCATGAAGGACATGCACAAAGTGTGACTATATGATGTGGCAATGGGGTGTAGTAAGCAAATGCTCACCTCCCCTTCTAAAATTTAATTGGATTGGGCTTCTACCAATTCAATTAAATTTTAATTCCCAACACACACATCAAATATTCACTTAGTGCATGTGAAATTACAAAACTACCCCTAATACAAAAACTAGTCTGGGTGCCCTAAAATACAAGGGCTGAAAAATCCTATATTTCTAGGGTACCCTACGTACATTATAAAGCCCTAAATACAAGGATCAAATATAATGACATCCTAGTCTAATATTTACAAAGATAATTGGACCCAACCTTGGCCCATGGGCTTAGAAATCTACCCTGAGGTTCATGAGAATCCTAGGGCCTTCTTCAATAGCTCTAGCCCAATCCTCTTAGAGCCTCTTGTTCATGGCTCTAGTGACTGGTCCCTTCCTAGTGACATGGCTATAGGCCTATCTTGGGTTCTGGTATGAATTGGCATGTTACATTGACCCCATTCCTCACTTTTTCATGTTTGAACATGCGCCCACCAAGTGTTCAGTGAAATGCCTTAATGGCCTTTGCATGTGGTATTGTGAAGTTTGGTTTGTGGAATGAATTTTTGCATATATGGCTGCCATTTTGAGTGTGTGGACAATTTAAGGTGTTAGAATAAAGTTCCAAAAACATGACTTAGGCCTAGGAATCTAAGTTTTTGTCTTGGATGTAAAAATGCATGAATTACGTGAATATGAGGGCATGTTTATGTTGTTTTTTTTAGACTAGCATTTGAACTTGCTGCATCATGGTAAGTACCTTGCACCTAGGTAGCATAAAAATGCCTTTCAAAAATGTGTATATATGTGGATAGGTAGCATAAAAGTGCCTCTCAAAAAAATGTGTATATATATATATGGATATATAGCATGAAAATGCAATGCCTTTCAAAAAAATATGTATATATGTGGATAGGTAGCACAAAATGCCTTTCAAATATATATATATATATATATATATATATATATATATATATATATATATATATATATACAGCATGAAAGTGCCTTTCAAAAAAATGTGTATACTGTTAGTTGTCTTATATGACTAACTTTTGTATAGAAAACATTTTCCAAAACTTGTATAGTTCCCCAATTTATGGTTATTTTGTAGTGATTTTTGTAAATAAATCTTGTTTTATGGTTAAAGTTGTCTCTAGAATATGTCCATTGGATTTAATGATGAAATATGTGCAATTTCAGGTGAAAATGAGGCTAAGTCATGAAGTGCTAAAAGTGACAATTGAGTTTAGCTCATCAGTGGACTAAGCACACATCCACCGCTAAGCGCAGCTCCAGCGCGCTTAGCGCGACAGAAGAATCTAGCAGGGCATCATCATCAAGGCCGCGCGCTAAGCTTGAGTACGCTAAGCGCCGCAGTTGTCTTCCGCCAGGTTCAGCGCACTACTGGCGCTAAGTTCAAATCCAGTTACTTGCGCTAAGCGCGTGGGTGGTGCTAAGCGCAACGTCATGAATTCAGAGCCTATTTAAAACCTATTTTGTTTAGAATTAGGGTACAATGCCTAGGGCATAGTATTCCACAGCACACCACAATGCCTATTTCGGGAAAAGAGCTCTGGAGGCAGCAAGAGGAGCAGCTTTTGTAAAGATACCTAGATTTTGTAAGCATATTATTGTTAGGGTTTCTTCTGTAATGGCTGGCTAAACACCCTTGTTGGGGATTTCTAATGAACAGCTGATGTAATTATTTTATTATCTAATTGATTGTGTTTTTTGTGTTCAATGCTTCTTTCAGTGCTTAAATTTTGTATGTTGTTGGTCTGATCAACCATTTGTGTGCCTAGTTAGGTGATTTTAACATTGGAAAATGTATTGCTGCCTTAGAACTTGAATGAAGCAGAATTGGAACTTAGTCTTACAAGAGGGATCTGCGGATTAAGTTTTGGTTTTAAGTATGTTGTTACAATAATGTTGTTTGGTCTAAGTCTACTCCAACAAGAAGGATCTGAGGACAAAGCTTAGGCTAAATTAGGCTAAACTTTCATAAGCTATTTAAGCTAAGTCTAGTCCAACAAGAGGGATCTGAGGATGAAGCTTAGTTTAAGTTAGTCTAAACCTAGGAGGGCTGTCTAAATTGAGCCTAGTCCAACAAGAGGGATCTAAGGACGAAGCTTGGATTGATTCAGTCTAACTAGGGATCGAGGTTTAGTAACTTAGGCTACAACATAGAACACGAAAGTATGATTGATTAGAGAAATACTGAGAAAAGCTGCTTTAGTGCTAACACTGAGAAAAATCCAAAGGAAGAATTTAAAGCTATCATGACAAGGAGCAGAATGGCAACCCATGTGGATGAAAGAAAAGCTGAGAAGAAGATGGAGGAAAATAAACAATAGCTGGCAGCTAAGCTGGCACTTGAACCGGTTGACGATTTAGTTGAACTTGAAGAAATTGTTGAGGAAGCAGAAGGTGATGAAGAAGGAGAGACACCAATAAGAGATTGTCAAGAGGAAATAAAGAAAAAGGAAGAAAAAGAAAAAGAAGAAGAAATAAAAGAAAAAGAAAAAAATTTGAAAAATGAAAAACAAAAAGAGAAGGTTGTTGAGATTGAAAAGAAGAAGGGCAAGAGTGAGGCTAACTTAGAAAAGAAGAAAGAGGCTACTCCTACTGAATACAAGGAGGTACCTTATCCATTGGTACCCTCTCAGAAAGATAAAGAGTGACATTTGGCCAGATTTCTTGATATCTTCAAGAAACTGGAAATTACTTTGCCATTTGGAGAAGCACTTCAGCAAATGCCCCTCTATGCCAAATTTTTGAAGGATATGTTAACCAAGAAGAACCGGTACATCCATAGTGATAGAATTTTTGTGGAAGGTGACTGTAGTGCTGTGATTCAACGCATTCTTCCACCCAAGCACAAAGATCCTAGAGTTGTCATGATACCGTGTTCTATTGGTGAGGTTGTTGTTGGCAAAGCTCTCATAGACTTGGGAGCTAGTATCAATTTAATGCCTCTTTCCACGTGTCGGTGACTTGGAGAGATAAAGAGAATGCCTACACGCTAGACCCTCCAGTTAGCTGACCACTCCATTACAAGACCATATGGAGTCATTGAAGATGTTCTGGTGAAGGTTAAACACCTTATATTTCCAATTGATTTTGTTGTCATAGACATAGAAGAGGATGCTGACATTCCTCTCATTCTTGGCCACCCATTCATGTTCACTACAAGCTGTGTGGTGGACATGGGAAAGAAGATACTGCAGATGGGCATAGAAGATCAGAAGATCAGCTTTGATTTGTTCCAGGAGGACAAAGATCCACTAGCCAAAATGTCTATTTTAAAGTGCATGTGATGGAGGAAAAGAGAAGTGAGAAGAAGGTCCTTGAAGTAGGAACTCTCTTAGATCCTCGATAACAAGACGATGCATCAAGCTAGTGACGTTAAAAGAGCATTTCCTGGGAGGCAACCCAACTTTTCTTTCCCTTTTCTATTTTTCATTCTTACCTCTTGCATGTAACTAGGATATCTTGCTTGCGATTGTGATTAATTTCAGCTTGTTTAGTAATGAACAAGGGGTTGTGAGCTTGTGTGAAGAGATAGACAGGAAAAAACTTAGAATTTTTTTTTGCAATTGTCTATCCACTAAGCGCAAACCTTGCGCTAACCACTCATTCTTCACACGCTAAGTCGAGCTTGCTCGCGCTAAGCGCATAGACCCCTAGTTGGTTGACTGAATAGTTCAGCTAAGCGCACATCACTGCACTAAGCCCCACATCTTTGCAGTAATTGAACTTTAACCTGTGGGCTTAGCGTGGATGCTCCGCTAAGTGCCACTTCTTCTCTGTAAACATTTCATTGTAGCAGTGCTAAGCGTGCTATGCTGCACTAAGCCCCAGATCCATTCTGTAACTTGAGATACCTAGGTTTTGTAAGATCCATTCCACAGCACACCACAGTGCCTATTTCGGGAAAAGAGCTCTGGAGGCAGGAAGAGAAGCAGCTTTTGCAAAGATACCTAGGTTTTGTAAGCTTATTATTGTTAGGGTTTCTTCTGTAATGGCTGGCTAAACACCCTTGTTGGGGATTTCTAATGAACAGCTGATGTAATTATTTTAATATCTAATTGATTGTGTTTCTTGTGTTCAATGTTTCTTTCAGTGCTTAAATTCTGTATGTGTTGGTCTGATCAATGATTTGTGTGCCTAGTTAGGTGATTTTAACATTGGAAAATCTATTGTTGCCTTAGAACTTGAGTGAAGCAGAATTGGAACTTAGTCTTACAAGAGGGATCTGCGGATTAAGTTTTGGTTTTAAGTATGTTGTTACAATAATGTTGTTTGGTCTAAGTCTACTCCAACAAGAAGGATCTGAGGAAAAAGCTTAGGCTAAATTAGGCTAAACTTTCATAAGCTATTTAAGCTAAGTCTAGTCCAACAAGAGGGATCTGAGGATGAAGCTTAGTTTAAGTTAGTCTAAACCTATGAGGGCTGTCTAAATTGAGCCTAGTCCAACAAGAGGGATCTAAGGACGAAGCTTGGATTGATTCAGTCTAACTAGGGATCGAGGTTTAGTAACTTAGGCTACAACATAGAACACAAAAGCATGATTGATTAGAGAAATATCTTTATATGTTAGAAAGACCCAACACTTCTACCTACTGCTGTCAATTTTACTTACTTGCATTTTTATTGTTTTTAGCCTATACTTAGTTTAATTCTATTTTAAACCATCAATTATCAATGTTTCTTTCAACAATGCCTTATCTCTGAATTTAACCATGTCTTAGACTAGTTCCCTGAGTTCGATACTCGAATTCATCCGTTTTAATTTTAAATACTTGACGATCAGGTGCGCTTTCTGGCAAACCGGATTTCCCTTGAACATATTTGTACAAAGAAAAAGTGGACCAAAAAGTAACTGCAGGGGAAATCCATCATATACATATGTGGATATATGCATGGAAATGCTCTTAAAAAATGTGTATATATGTGTGGATATATATATCATAAAATTCCTTTCACAAAAATATATGTATATGCATGTATATAGATATATATCATAAAATAGCACATGCCCCAATGTGTGATTGTTTTCTAATTGCACATTGACACTTGCGTTTGGTGAAAAGAAGCATGCACCATTTAAGTTGTTTGGCCTTTGTTGTGATGATTGGTATTTCATGCAAACTAACTTTACAAATGTGTCCTTGCAGGAAATGGCTCCGAAGAAGCTTCTAGCCATAAGGTCAAGGAAATATGCCGCTGGAGAGGGCTCTAGTGCGGCCCTATAGGTGGACATGGAGTTTGATGGATACAGGTTCCGGAGTGAGGAACACCAGCGCCAATTTGAGGCAATTAAGGGCTGGTCGTTCCTCAAGGAGAGGCGGGTCCAGCTGAGGGACGGAGAGTACACTAAATTTCAAGAAGAAATTGCCAGGAGGCTATTCAGCTTCCGGCAAGTGCACCGAATCGCACAAATAGTATAAAACGGTAAGAACCGAGTATCGAACACTCGGGGAACTTGAGTTATTTGGTAAGCTATTTCAGCAAATAGGCTTCTAGTGTGTAAAAGTAAGTGTGAATATAAGCAAGTGTATAAAATATCTGTGAAAAAAGAAAGAAATTCACACGAGAGAAATGATGTGTAAAAACAAGTAGAGAACACATTGGTCTTCCTAATAGGTGCCTGATGCTAAAAAGATATTCTCTATCTAACAATGCTCATGTGTTCTTATGGTGTCTCCTGAGATACTAAACCCCGATTCCTCATGATAGTTTAGCCTAATCCAGATCAAGCATCGTCCACAGATTCCTCTTGTAAGACTAAACTCAACCAGGACCGCATTAAGACACGCATACTCAACTAACTTATCGCACCCCAATTCCTCATGAAAACACGACAACTCAGCCCTGCACTATCAAGGACTTTAGAGTCAGACCAGTTTCCACTGTTGAATAACCCTAACAAAGCATTCATCTATCTGATCAAGGTAAAGGCATACTGGAAAGAAAAGCAGATAGCACAGAGAACACATAAAACATCATTAAATAGATAGAAATATATTTACATCAGGTACCTACAGGGAAGATCCAACAGAGGATTTAGCTTTCCATACTAGGAAGCCTTCTTAACAACAAAAAGAACAAGATGAAAGATTGAAAAAATACAAGTGGTGAGGATGTCTCCTTCACCTCTAGGATCTCACAATCACTCACAAACTCATCTCAAGCTCTTAAACCGGCTCCTGCTTCAAGCTCTGGTCTCTGCAGATCTTCACACAATAAAATCTCTTAAAACTTTCTGGAACTTGGACCTTTCTCTCTCTAGAAACCCTAGACATGCAAAGCTCTGAATCCCAGTCCAAACTCTCTTCACAAAATATGATTTTAGGCTTGAATAGGTGGCCTTGTTCGTGCTCGTGCGCTTAGCGGACGTATGGACCGCTTAGCGCACGTTAGTGATTTTTGGCTTAGCGGGCATTCCTCGCTTAGCAGATGAACTGAAGCGGTGCGCTTAGAGAGATGAAGCGGTGCGCTTAGCGAACCTGTACAGCTCATCTTTTTCTGGATTCTTCCTCGCGCTTAGCCCAGGAGTGTTGCGCTTAGCGGATGCTCGCTAAGCCAGTAGATTGGCTTAGCGAGAAGGTGAAAACAACCTTTTCCAAAGCTTGCCTAATTAACCTGAAATTGAGGGAAAATGATTATTAAACACACAAAATGAAAATACTAAGTATTTATTCCCTATACTTAACAAAAAATACATATAACAATACAAAATAACCATAAATTGGGAGAGTTTGGACTGGGATTCAGAGCTTTGCATGTCTAGGGTTTCTAGAGAGAGAAAGGTCCAAGTTCCAAGCAAAAAGAGAACAGCTCACTTGTCCTCAAGTGACAATGACATGCAGTGACTATGTACAAAGGTGTATGCTACAAAGTTACTGATTGCATGATAAGAGAATGGAGTAAAATGCCCTCATCACTTGTCTTTCACAAGGTAAGCAGTTATCCAAAGAGAAGAATAAAATGTAACCTGAACAGATAGATGAAGTTAGGCATAAGACAAATATCAAGAAAAGTAGCTTAAACCACAGTCTCATGGCTACTGTTTCACTCAAGCACAAGTGTTTAAGCTATTCATTATTAACAACTAGCAAGAGGTCCAATCTTTGAATTCCATCTCATGCCATAAAGTCAGAAATGTATAAAAAGAATTAGAAGGACTTTCTTAGGTTTGTAGTGAGGCTTGGCTACAAAAATTCATTGGTTTTTCTAGGATTCAAAGGTTTAGATTCTCAGATAGCACAAATCCTTGACTTATCCCAATGGCCTTGTATTATACAAGTAGCTTTCTCACTATCTTTTCCTCTTAAGTTGCTTTTGACCTTATTGTAACAACACAATTTATTTTTTTCTCTTTTTTTTAACATACAACTTATTTGTTGTGTGTGTTGATGCTTAACCTTTTTCTTTTCATTCTAATTGACTTCCCTCCCCCAAATTTAGAGTAAATTTTCCTTGAACCATATGCTAATGTAACGACCCGCCTCGTCACTACGATATCACCACTCTAATAACTCATAAAATTAAATTCTTTTTCTTTCTTTTATGAAAGCTCCATTATTTTTGCTTATGAAAATCATAGTAAATTTGAATGTCACAAATATATATATATATGTCCCCAAACACGCACCAATGTTTAACCGAATACACGAATATTAATATAGTAGTTCAGTACACATCATACAAATAATGAAGATTAAATCAGTTCGAACATATAATTAAATCTGTGATTTACATCCTTAATCCAACAAAGGAAATCATGAACCACTATGGAGGAGTTGATTAACAAAACACAACTCTCACCCCAAAATAATTCCAACGTCATCACATCGGCTTGGCGGCTCCTCAACAGAATCTCATCCCTGCACCCTACTGCTGTCATTCTGCTCCCACGAACAAGGTTCGCGATCATCACAGGTATCAACCACACGATACAAAATTGCAAGGGTGAGTTCATTATAAAAAGAACCAATGTTAAATCCAAATAATCACATTAAGCAAGAAAACGTAAGCAAACATCATGAGCTTACACAACATTCATTATCCACCCGGTTGTGCTCGTAACTGTCCCCCTATAGGTGATCAGCCTGGGCCAAAAGGGGCACCCTTCCAGGTGACAAGCCCCCTCAGTACAAAGTACACTCTGCCACAGTTACTCTATTTCTTATGTCATATGAGCTATGAACACGACCAAAAGTAAGTGCCAAAGACCATGGACCAATTAAAGCACCTAAGCATCCCATCAGAAATGCTTAGATTCTTTAACCACGCTTGTCACCCACGTCTAGGCCATCCGACAAGGTCAGTGCACTCCACCCCCCATGACATACTCTACATACGATGTATGAACGTGGCCCAAAGCAAGTGCCAAAGACCTTGAAAGGTCAGTGCACTTCGCCCCTCACGAACATACACAACATCCAACGTATGAATGTGGCCTAAAGCAAGTGCCAAAGACCCTGGAAGGTCAGTGCACATCGCCCCCCATGAACAAACACAACATGCACATGCCAATGCATTTCCAACAACAATTAACATTCCATTTTCACATCATTCTTAACATAGACATCATCTCGTCTCAATGACGCTATCAACAACAACAGTAACCTCATTTCACATCCACATAATTATCAACAATAACATCAATTCATGTTGACATGATCTTTATTAACAACGTCATCTCAAATCAATATCACCACATATCAATTAGAATCCTCAATAGCGACATCAACAATAAATCGCATTCTGCACATACATATCTCTTTCATGCCTAAGATTCACACTATCAAGTCTTCAAACGACACAAGTTTAATAAACAATAATGTTATTCCTCAACAATAGATATATCGCATCCCATTCGTTAAAAACATAGTTTTTCTTGAAAGAAAATCAGCATGCAACAAGGACAGGAAGATTTTGTCATAGCTAGGTTCCCTGACCCTAACTATGGTGTCTAAATGGTAAATTTTATATTAACTCCCCTCACCTATCGTGAGTTCTCCATCAGTTCTTCTTCGCGTCACTTAGAGGTCTCTCTCTCGTTCACGCTTGTCGATCCAACGCAAGTCTCTATTACGCCTAAATGAAAGGAATTTTAGCATAGGCTTCAAAAACAAGGTCAAAGGAAACATTTGGGGTCAAATACCACTGTCAAAACATAAAGGGCTGAGGGATGTTTCGGATTCTACAAAAAGAAACATCTTTTTGAAATTCTGATCACGCCAATGTGATCGGGGTTCAGTGAATGCCGCAAAAATAACCTCAAGGTTATAAAAAGATAACTTTTACAATCTCTCATTCTCTAGGGTTTTTCAAAGGAAGTGTAAAAACACCCTATTACAATACCCAACACATAGGAGACACTAAGAGGAACTCAAACTAGTTGGGAGAAGGCTTAGAAGTCAAGGTTACCTCAGAGAAACTTTGAAATGGAGGATTGAAGGATTTTCTCCAGTGAATCTTCGAGAAGGATTCTGAGGATTCCGCTCTGATTATAGTGATCCTCTTGGTGTGGTGGTCCAACGGCAAGCAACGGCGGTGACCGGTGGTCTTGGGTGGTGGAAAATAAGGTTTTAGGGTTTGGGAGACGTTTTTGGGGGAAGAGGAGAGTGAAAATCGTGTTTTTCATGCTAAGGACTTGATGGAAGCTTGCTTGTGGAGCTTCTATGGAGGCTGGATCTTTGGAGCTTCAATGAGGTCCTTTAATGGTGATTTTCCACCATGGAGATGCAGCGGAAGACAAAGGAGAAGAGGTAAGAGGCGGCGCCATCCACTAGGGAATAAGCCATGGAAGAAGGAGCTTCACCACCAAGATGAGCCTTGGATAAGAAGCTTGGAGAGGATGCTTCAATGGAGGAAAAGAAAGAGGGAGAGAAAGAGAGAGGGGGGAGCACAAAATTGAAGGAAGAAAAAGGGAGAGAAGTTGAACTTTGAGTTGTGTCTTACAAGACTCTCATTCATCAAAGTTACAACAAGTGTTACACATGCTTCTATTTATAGACTAGGTAGCTTCCTTGAGAAGCTTTCTTAAGAAAACTTCCTTGAGAAGCTTCTTTGAGAAAACTTCCTTGAGAAGCTAGAGCTTAGCTACACACACCCATCTAAAAACTAAGCTCACCTCCTTGACAAAATACATGAAAATACAAAAAAAAATTCCCTACTACAAAGACTACTCAAAATGCCCTGAAATACAAGGCTAAAACCCTATACTACTAAAATGGCCAAAATACAAGGCCCAAAAGAAGGAAAATCCTATTCTAATATTTACGAAAAAGAGTGGATCCAACCTTGACCCATGGGCTAAAAAATCTACCCTAAGGTTCATGTGAACCCTAGGGCCTTCTTTAGTAGCTCTAGCCCAAGCCTCTTGGAGTCTTCTATCCAATACCCTTAGGGGGTAGGATTGCATCATCCCCTCCACCTTGGAAAGGATTTGACCTCAAATCCCGAGGTTCTTCATACTCTGGGCTCCTTCCCTCGACACCTGTAAAAAGAATAAAAACATATGTATTAGTGGTGTTGGGTATGTTAGAGTAGGGTAAGGTCTGAAAACTCCTTTCATGGACATCTTCCCATGAGGGAACATGGTTCCTCACCAACTCAATGAGTGGTGCGACAAGTATAGAAAAATATGGGACAAACCTTTTGTAAAAGTTTGTTAAGTCATGGCAGCCCCAGATTTCCCTTATACTTGGTGGAGTGGGCCAATCAGGAATGACCTTTATTCTCTTAGGGTCCGTGGGAACCCCTTGATCACTATTTAAAAAATTAAGGAATGTAATGCAATAAAGCGTACCTTTTTCTGTATTTTTATGTTGATTATTCCTACAAAAAAATACGACAAACCTAAGGTGTCCCATGTGAGCACCTAAGTTTGTATTAAAACCAAAAATAAGAACAAACCTACCTAATGAGTCCCTATGTACATGAATCATGAAGATGTTGGGTGCATGACTGATTTTACAAAAGAGGGTTGCAACACTCAACAAATTCATCATATCACTTATTGTAGGGATTTGGTGCCTAATAATACCTATTTTGGGCACCAACAAAGCACAAGGATTTAAGCTCTTACGAACCAAACCCTCATCCAACAACTCCTTTACTTGAGGAATAACCTCAAGCCCAAGAGCTGTGGCAGTGCTAACAAGTGTCTTTTTACAAAGGAGAAGATGTGGAGGTTGTCTAAGAGGGGAAGTTTCTTTAATATTTGTCTTTATTTCAAAATGACTTTCCTTTAACTAACCTCTTGGAGGAGACACTTACCTCCTTACACTCTTCCTTAACCATTAAAGGTTGTCCTTCTTCTTGGGGGTAGATTTCTTCACTAGATTCTTCCCCTTTTGCTTCTTCACTTTCACTAGAGGAAGGTGACGTAGTAGCCTCATCTTGGCTACTATAAATGTCTTGGCTCCTCATAATCATGGTTTTTGTGGTAGGGCATTGAGAAGTAATGTGTCCTCTTCCAAGACATTTAAAGCACTTTATAGAGCTAGTCTTCACTTGCATACAAGCCTTAGGGGCTTGCTTTTCTATTGTCTTCCCCTTATCATCTTTGGGCTTAGAAGGTGTCACCCCTAAGATGCCTTGACCTTGGTCTTTCTTTGGATAAGAGTGAGAGCCATAAGATTTTGGTGTAGACTTCTTTTTAAGTTGTTGCTCTACCCTTATTTCCCAAACTAAGTTAGCCTCTACATTGTCCTTCCCATGGAAGTATGGGAGGTTAATGTTAGCCTCTTGAGGCTTTCTTTCCTTTTCTCTTCTATGGGAGTGAGGTCTAAGATGTGACCTATGCCTTCCTTCATAATAGTCACGAAGTTCTTCACTTAAGCTCTTGCAAGAGTTATGACTACTATAGGAGGCATGTTTTTCTCTTTTCATTTCTTTCATTATTTTTCTTCTTTCTTCCTCTCTTATTTTCTTTCTTTCATCTTGACTTATTTCTTCCACTCTTTTTTTTCCTTTTTCTTTTCTCTCTTGTTTTTCTTTCCATAACTTGAGGGAACTCAACTCATCTAAGATTCTAGATAAAGGGTCTTTATGACTAGTACCCTCGCCATTAACACTAGATGAATGATGACTCATGTTGGTTCCTAAGTTGTGGTTCTTTCTTGTTGGAGGTTTGAAAACAAAAGGTAAAAGAAACTATGGTTGAAACTAGCCAAAATAAACACTAAAAGAGGTGTGAAAGATATGGGAAAAAACTAATTGGTAAAATGCAAGCTATCTAGGTGGTTTGACAATGGAAGGTAAAGGAAATAAGCTATGAAAGTAAGCAAGAAAAGTAAACTAGGTGAATCCTAAGAGTGTTTGGATGACCACATTCAAGGTTCCCAACAAAACACTCACTATCCTAAGGAAAAATTGCCTAAAATTATTACACACAAATGGAAGTTTGGTAACCTATTGGAGGCTCCCAGCACACTTCCAATGAAAGGCCTTTTTGTTACAAAACTTAAAAGCAATGAAGGTAAGTAAATTGCAAATTACAAAATTACAAAACGGTCCTCAATTTTGGTGGTTGTTCTCTCTTTGGTGATTCACTCAATTTGGAGTGCTTCTTAGTCCAATAGCTCTTAAGGTGGTTGGCCCCTTTCTTCTTGACTCAAATTCTTCAAGGGATGGCACCAATCCTCCTTCCAATTCCCTATATGGCAACCCACAAACAAGGAAACAAAGAGACAAGCAATAACCAAAGACCAAAAAAAATGAAATGAAAGCTAAACCAATGGAATTTTAACAAGACAATTTTTGAAGGATTACTCAACAATTAAAGCAATGAAAAGGACATAGAAGCAAGCTAGGACTCAAAGAGAAACTTAGAATGGCTCTAGAGTAGAGTAAAAAAAATATAAAAAAAAAAGACTCAACAAACCTCTAGCTTTGGCACTTGTTTTCACAGTAATTTTCAATTGAAATTTCGGAACCAAGTTGGTATAACATAGGCACCAATTATAGAATAAATTTTGAGCCAAAACAACAAGCACACTTCCCTTTCACTTTTTTTTCCTGGATACTAATTTTTCTGCCAACTTGTGTGATTTTTAGTATTTTTTCCTTTTATCCAAATCACTTGGTTCTTTTTTATAAATTTTTCCCAGATGTCTAGCAAATTCTGTAAGAATTTCAGCTCTAAATTCGAAGTAACCAATTCTCAGTAATTTTTACAAGTTTGTATGTCCAAGCTGCCAGCACCAGCGATTTTTTTTAAGCATGGTATATTGATTGCCTTGGGCTTACTTTCAACCTTCCTATGTATGTTGAACTCACTAGGATTGTTTACCACAGTTTTAGGAGTTCAATATTCACTTAGGATCAACATTTCAGCCAGCAATTCAATCACCAAAACTCAAATTCACAATAGACACAATCAAAAGGAAACCTAAAAGTTCAAGAAAAGGTTCACAATCAAATACTCTCTAAGAATTTTGCATGAACATGTTAAGGACTAATTAACATGAAAGATTTGACTCAAATCAAATAATAGGCTAAATTAATTTCATACACTCATGAACAAATGAGTTAGACAAAGAAACAAGAAAAAAAATTCAGCACAACATAAGAAATCTTATGTGACAAGTTTCATGACTAGACATGACTTCTATGACAAAACTACAATAGGTGAAAAAGTCACTCTAGATTTTTGAGGTGTTCTTCTACTTTAATATTTTTGTAAGAATTTTATGGTTTAGGTTTCAGCCACAAAAAATAACAAGACAAAACTCAAAGGAACCTAAACTCAACACAATTCATGGTTCAAGAACAAGAACAAGAAATTTGAACCATAGAAAATCAAATCTAGCTTCTATAGGAAGTTTAATCGGTGGAAACTCTAAAGAATCATGTTAACAACATTTAGCACAAGACATGTGAGGAGATACATGGAGAAAAATGAAGAAATAACAATAGAAGAGAAGGTAAAGCAAAAAATTAATGCAGGTTTAAGGAGCACCTACTTGAAGCTCTTGTGCTCTGATTACCACTTGATGGAAGCTTGCTTGTGGAGCTTCTATGGAGGCTGGATCTTTGGAGCTTCAATGAGGTCCTTGAATGGTGATTTTCCACCATGGAGATGCAGCGGAAGACAAAGGAGAAGAGGTAAGAGGCGGCGCCATCCACTAGGGAATAAGCCATGGAAGAAGGAGCTTCACCACCAAGATAAGCCTTGGATAAGAAGCTTGGAGAGGATGCTTCAATGGAGGAAAAGAAAGAGGGAGAGAAAGAGAGAGGGGAGAGCACGAAATTGAAGGAAGAAAAAGGGAGAGAAGTTGAACTTTGAGTTGTGTCTTACAAGACTCTCATTCATCAAAGTTACAACAAGTGTTACACATGCTTCTATTTATAGACTAGGTAGCTTCCTTGAGAAGCTTTCTTAAGAAAACTTCCTTGAGAAGCTTCTTTGAGAAAACTTCCTTGAGAAGCTAGAGCTTAGCTACACACACCCATCTAAAAACTAAGCTCACCTCCTTGACAAAATACATGAAAATACAAAAAAAAATTCCCTACTACAAAGACTACTCAAAATGCCCTGAAATACAAGGCTAAAACCTTATACTACTAAAATGGCCAAAATACAAGGCCCAAAAGAAGGAAAATCCTATTCTAATATTTACAAAAAAGAGTGGATCCAACCTTGACCCATGGGTTAAAAAATCTACCCTAAGGTTCATGTAAACCCTAGGGCCTTCTTTAGTAGCTCTAGCCCAAGCCTCTTGGAGTCTTCTATCCAATACCCTTAGGGGGTAGGATTGCATCAGGACTTATATACAACTTGCAACTTTCACTTAGTGGGCCTTCTGGGCGCTCAGCGCACTTCCTCTCGGTTGGAAATGGGCTTAGTGCAGCTTTGGGCCGCTCAGTGCAATTCCCCTCGGTTGGAATTGCGCTTAGCGGGAGACCAAAAGTTATTATTTTCAAGCTCCCAACGGTCAGACTGTAGAAACATATCTTAGGGATATCCAGACAAAATTTGAAGATGATCCAATGGTTAACGAATCCGTTATCACGATTTCACTTAACTAGGTTTTGGTAAAATCTAAAATCTCATACTTTCAACTTAGCTCAACAAAACTCCACATAATTCAACATCCATATCAAGAAATTCACACATGACTAGTTCAAGGCATACTTCCACTCATTCAAGTCTATCATATAGTCAAACAAGACAATAAATACAATTAAACATCGATATATAACTTATAATATCTCAGGGTGTTACAACTCTCCCACCCTTTTAGAAATTTCGTCCCCGAAATTTACCTGACTCAAACAAGGATTGATAGGCGGCTTGCATCTGACTCTCTAATTCCCACGTGGCATCTTCTCCTTATGTACCTCCCCAGATCACCTTGACAAATGGAATCTCCGTCCCTCTTAGGTGCTTTGTTTGTCTATCCTCGATCCTCAAAGGCAATGTTTCATATGTCAAGTTCTCTTTTACTTGTACATCATCCAATTCGACCACATGTGATGGATCATGGATATACTTACGGAGTTGAGACACATGAAAGACATTGCGAAGATTGGAAAGAGACGGGGTTAATGCAATTTGGTATGCCACAGGGCCAACTCTCTTAAGAATTTGGAAAGGACCGATAAAGCGAGGTGTGAGATTTTGGGATTTCAATGCTTGACCAACCCCAGTCCACGGAGTGACTCTCAAGAATACATGATCACCAACCTCGAATTCCAAATCTTTCCTCCTCTTATCCTAATAACTTTTATGTCTACTTTGAGCATTCCTCATCCTTTCTTGGATCAACTTCACCTTCTCGGTGGTTTGCTGTACCACTTCAGATCCTAAGGTGAGGTTTTCTCCAGACTCTAGCCAACATAGAGGTGTCCTACACCTTCTACCATATAAAGCTTCATAGGGAGCCATGCCAATGGTAGAGTGAAAACTGTTATTGTAAGTGAACTCTATCAATGGAAGAAAACTCTCCCAACTTCCCTTTTGCTCTAAGACACACACCCTTAAAAGGTCCTCCAATGGCTGAATGGTCCGTTCAGTTTGGCCATCAGTCTAAGGATGGTAGGCTGAACTTAGTCTAAGCTTGGTTCCCAACGCTTTGTTCAGGCTCTCACAAAATCTAGAGGTAAACCTAGGATCTGTATCAGACACTATGCTAGATGGCACACCATGTAATCTAACAATCTCACTAATATACAGGGAGGTCAACTTCTCCAAGCAAAATCTGATATTAATGGAAATAAAGTGAGCAGACTTGGTCAGCCTGTCAACAATAACCCAGATAGAATCAAAACCTTTGGGGGTTCTAGGTAGTCCTACATCAAAATCCATAGAAATACTGTCCCATTTCCACTGGGGTATCTCCAAGGGTTGTAACTTCCCAGAAGGTCTCTGGTGTTCTATCTTAGCCTTCTGACAGACTAAACATGCATACATAAACTCACTAACCTCTCTCTTCATGTTGGGCCACCAAAACATCATCTTCAAATCCTGACACATCTTGGTAGCGCCAGGATGTATGCTCAAGTTACTCCTATGTCCTTCCTCAAGGATCATCTTCCTAAGTTCAGGCACATTGGGATCACAAATCCTATCTTGAAGTCTCAGGACTCCATCTGATCCAACCTTGAAACTACTATCTCTTCCTGACTCTATAGCTTCTAATTGGGTCCTCAGAAAAGGATCAGTCTTCTGGCCTTCCCTGATATCTCTTAGTAACTCACTGGTAATCCTCAAAGTTCCTAATCTCACACTATTAGGAGTAACCTCACATGCAAGGCTAAGGTCTCTAAACTGTTCTAGGAGATCCATCTCTCTAACCATCAAGGTCGATATATGTAGGGATTTCCTACTCAAGGTGTCAGCCACTACATTGGCTTTGCCGTGATGGTAACTAAGCTCAAAATCATAATCTTTAAGAAACTCTAACAATCTCCTCTGATGCATGTTCAGCTCTTTATGACTAAACAAGTACTTAAGGCTCTTATGATCACTAAACACCTCAAACTTGGAGCCAAACAAGTAATGCATCCACATCTTAAGGGCAAAAACCACCACAGCTAACTCCAGGTCATGAGTGGGATAATTCCTCTCATGAGTCTTAAGTTGTCTAGAAGCATAGGCCACTACTTGGCCATTTTGCATCAGCACTCCTCCTAAACCCATCTTTGATGCATCACAATACACCTCAAATGGTTTCCTCAGGTTAGGCAAAACTAGCACTGGAGCGGTCATCAATCTTTCCTTAAGGTTCTGAAAACTATGCTCACACTGGGCGTCCCACACAAAAGCTTGACCCTTACGAGTCAGTTTAGTCAAAGGCAAAGCTAGCTTGGAGAAACCTTCTATGAATCCCCGGTAGTATCCTGCCAAACCCAGAAAACTCATAATCTCAAAAATAGATTTGGGACTCTCCCACTCAAGAACAACTTCTATCTTAGATGGTGTAGAAGCAAAGCTTCATGATGAATCAAGATTGATTCAAAGATGTTTTGATGATAGCAAAGGTGATGACAAAAAGATCAAAGGTCAATTCATGATAATCAAAGAATGAGTTCAAGATGTTTAAGATGATCAAGATGTTCAAGATGATCAAGATTGAATCAAGAACACTTCAAGGTTCAAGAGGAAATTTGATTTCAAGAATCAAGACTCAAGACTCAAGATTCAAGAATCAAGAGAAGACTTAATCAAGATAAGTATGAAAAGGTTTTTTCAAAAACTGAGTAGCACATGGATTTTTCTCAAAACATGTTCACCAAAGAGTTTTTACTCTAGTAATCGATTACCAGAATATTGTAATCGATTACCAGTAGCAAAAATGTTTTTCAAAAACCTTTCAACAGAATTTACACGTTCCAATTGACTTCAAAAAGCTGTAATCGATTGCAATGTTTTGGTAATCGATTACCAGTGTCTTTGAACGTTAAAATTCAAATTCAAATGTGAAGAGTCACATCCTTTCCCATAAAAGCTTTGTGTAATTGATTACACTGATTTGGTAATCGATTACCAGTGATTGCTTCTGAATAAATCAAAAGATGTAACTCTTCAAATGGTTTTTGACTTTTTCAAATTGGTTTTAAGTTTTTCTAAATGTCATAACTCTTCTAAATGGTTCTCTTAACCAGACATGAAGAGTCTATAAAAGCAAGGCTTTGTTTTGCATTTTAAAAAATCCAATCAATCCAAAAACAACCTTTACAATACAATCCTTTAGAAGCTTTGAATCTCTTTGTTCTTCTTCTTCTTCTTTGTGCCAAAAAGCTTTCCAAAGTTTTCTAGTTTTCTAAACCTTGAAAACTTGTGTTATTCATTCTTTTCATCTCTTCTCCCTTTGCCAAAAAGAATTCGCCAAGGACTAACCGCCTGAATTCTTTTTGTGTCTCTCTTCTCCCTTTTCCAAAAGAACCATTCACAAAGTATCAAAGGTTTAACCGCCTGAGATCTTTGTCTTAACACATTGGAGGGTACATCCTTTGTGGTACAAGTAGAGGGTACATCTACTTGGGTTGTTGACTGAGAACAAGAGAGGGTACATCTCTTGTGGATCAGTTCTAGTGGAGGGTACATCCACTAGGTTCAAAGAGAACAAGGGAGGGTACATCCCTTGTGGATCTTTGCTTGTAAAAGGATTTTTACAAGGTTGAAAAGAAATCTGAAGGACCGCAGGTCGCTTGGGGACTGGATGTAGGCACGGGTTGTTGCCAAACCAGTATAAAACCTCTTGTGTGTTTGTCTCCTTCTTCCCTACTCTTTTACTTTCCGCTGTGCATTTTAATTTCCGCTTTTACTTTTGGTTAAGTTTCTCTTCTACTCCTTATTCTCTTAACAACATAAGTAAAAGCCTTAGAAGAGTAAATTTTTAATTAGTAAAGGTTTAGGAATAATTAATTCAATCCCCCCTTCTTAATTATTCTGAGGCCACTTGATCCAACAGGTTGTTGATGGCAAACTTTGTGCTCTTGTGGTTTGACATTGTGACCTGCATAAATTGAGCCAGTGTCTCCTCTAGCTTAGTTGTTATGTCATAGAGGCTAGGCTTTTGTTGCTGAGGCCTATTAGATGGTCCACCCTGGTCCTTGTTGAATTGATTCCTTGGATGGGACCTCCACTGCCCTTGTTGTTGGTTATAATTTGAACCTTGCTGAAAACCCGAATATCCCCCTGCATTGAATCCTGACTTGTTTTGGTTCCCCCCAGGTAATTCACCTTTTGTGCTATGTCATCTAGGGGAATACAACGTCTAGACTCGTGAGCTCCTCCGCATATGCTACAACCTCCAACCTGCAAAACAGTTGAATGTGAAGGTTGATTAACATGAAATTGATTAGGTAACTTTCTCAATGTTGCTGTTAATGTCTCAAGCTGCTTGGACAACAACTTGTTTTGTGCCAAAAGTGCATCCTAAGAGGAAAGCTCCAGCAGACTTCATTTTGTGGGAATGTGAGTCCGATCACGCAGTATGGCATGATCACTTGCAGCTATTTTTTCAATTAGTTCCATGGCCTCTTCCGGGGTCTTCAATTTGATTTTGCCCCCAGCAGAAGCGTCCAAAGGCTGCTTGGACTGCGGCCTTAACCCGTTAATAAAGATATTTAGCTGAATTGGTTCTGAAAATCCGTGAGTCGGTGTTTTCCGTAGCAAGCTACGGAATCTTTCTAATTCTTTTGTGTCTCCCTTCTCCCTTGTCACAGAATTCAAAACGACAAAGTCTGAGAATTCTTTTGATTCTTCCCTTTCCCTTATACAAAATATTTCAAAGGATTAATCGCCTGAGAATTCTTTTGTATCCCCATTCACAAAGTTTCAAAGGTTTAACCGCCTGAGATCTTTGTCTTAACACATTGAAGGGTACATCCTTTGTGGTACAAGTAGAGGGTACATCTACTTGGGTTTGACTGAGAACAAGAGAGGGTACATCTCTTGTGGATCAGTTCTAGTGGAGGGTACATCCACTAGGTTCAAAGAGAACAAGGGAGGGTACATCCCTTGTGGATCTTTGCTTGTAAAAGGATTTTGACAAGGTTGAAAGAAATCTCGAGGACCGCAGGTTGCTTGGGAACTGGATGTAGGCACGGGTTGTTGCCGAACTAGTATAAAAACTCTTGTGTGTTTGTCTCCTTCTTTCTTACTCTTTTAATTTCTGTTGTGCATTTTATTTTCCGCTTTTACTTTTGTTTAAGTTTCTCTGCTACTCCTTATTCACTTAACAACATAGTAAAAGCCTTAGAAGAGTAATTTTTTAATTAGTAAAGGTTTAGGAATAATTAATTCAACCGCCCCCCCCCCTCTTAATTATTTTGAGGCCACTTGATCCAATAGATGGATCTACAGCTATGCCCCCTTGAGATATCACATGCCCTAGGAAACTAACTTTCTCTAACCAAAACTCACACTTGGACAACTTAGCATAGAGTTACCGGTCCCTAAGGGTATGCAACACAATCCTCAAATGTCCTTCATGTTCCTCTCTAGTCTTGGAGTATACCAAAATATCATCTATGAATACCACCACAAAACTATCAAGGTAAGGGTTAAAGACTCTATCCATGTAGTCCATAAACACACCTGGAGCATTAGTCACACCAAAGGGCATGACTAGATACTCATAGTGACCATAACGAGTTCTAAAAGCAGTCTTAGGTATGTCCTCAGACTTCACTCGAATCTGATGGTAACCTGACCTAAGGTCTATCTTACTAAACACACAAGCTCCTACCAGTTGGTCCATAAGGTCCTCTATTCTAGGAAAAGGGTACTTATTCTTAACCGTCACCTTATTCAACTGGTGGTAGTCCATACACAACCTCATGGTCCCATCTTTCTTCTTCACTAACAACACTAGTGCTCCCCATGGAGACACACTGGGTCTCACAAACCGCTTCTCCAACAACTCCTCTAACTATTTCTTAAGCTCGGCTAACTCTATAGGAAACATCCTATAAGGGGCTATGGATACGGGTTCAGCACCAGGTACCAGATCTATGGAAAACTCTCTCTCTCTCTCGGGTGGCAGACCAGATATATCCTCAGGAGACACTTTAGGAAACTCTTTGACAACAGGGAGGTCACACCAAGAAACCTTTGTCTCTATTCCCAGGCTAGACAAGATCATGTACAATTGAGCACCTTCTTTTAAAGATGTCACAACTTGGTTGGCAGAGATAAACATCATACCCTTACTCACTCCAGAATCATCAAACGCCACAGTTTTATCAAAACAATTTAACAAGACATGGTTGGAAGATAACCAGTCCATACCAAGAATAACATCAATCTGGCTCAAAGGCAAACAAATCAAATCAATCAAGAATGTTCTACCAAAAATCTCCACAGGACAATTCAAACACACATCAGAAGTTAACACAGAACCACTAGTTGGGGTTTCTACAATCAGATTTCTATTTAAAGAAGAAACGGGTAGCTTAAATTTCCTTACACACTTGGAACTTTCACCATCTCTCCCTTGATAATGGGGAAAGTACCTCACCAGCTCCTCACACTTGGCTGCATATTCAGCCACAGTCATGTTTCCCTGCTTAAGCTCCAAGAACTCCCTCTCCTTCTTGTTCCTAACATCCTCGGGAAAGTATTTCTCCAAAAATACCCTCTTGAAGACATCCCAGGTCACATCTTGACCTTCAGCCTCTAGGCATTGGTGAGTATCCTCCCACCAATACTCAGCTTCTTCCACTAAAGTATGTGTACCAAAAGCAACCTTTTGCCCCTCCGGACATGCCATAACTCAGAAAATTTTTCTCAATTTCCCTTAGCCAGTTCTGAGCACCATTAGGGTTGTATCCTCCATTGAAAGAAGGAGGGTTGTTTCGTTGGAAGCAGTCTAACCCCTGGTACTCAACAGCTCCACTAACTTCTCCCCTCTTTGGATTCCCTATAGCCAGAGCTAAGGCTTGAAGGGCATCAGCTATCGCACGATCATTCCGTCCATCCATCACTCCCTATACACACCAGGGAGTCAGACTTGGAAGGAATACACACAAACAAAGAACCACTCAAAATCACAACCATCACCAGTTCCTACTTGGTTACTTTTGAGAATTGATGCCTCAATACATTAACACCCACTTTCCATCATTTGTATTTTCTAATCGCTTGCCATATCATCCAGTTGCCCTTCACAAATTATACAGATAACCAGTCTGATAACCCATGCTCGGCATTGAAACTCATGGTATAGCAGACATCAGAAAAACAAATCCAATATGACTACAACAATCAAATCTCTATAGCTTATAGAAACACAACTAGTGAGTAAGTACTAATAGCCAACAATGAACATCAAGCATTAGCAAACAACCAACCTCACGCATTCAACAAAGCAACCAGAGAATGCACAGAAAAACATAGCAAACTGACAACTCACTGGCTGAAAGGTTCGACCTGCTCTGATACCACTAATATAACGACCTGCCTCGTCGCTACGATATCACCACTCTAATAACTCATGAAATTAAATTCTTTTTCTTTCTTTTATGAAAATCCAACAAAAGAAATCATGAACCACTATGGAGGAGTTGATTAACAAAACACAACTCTCTCCCAAAAATAATTCCAACGTCATCACATCGGCTTGGCGGCTCCTCAACAGAATCTCATCCCCGCACCCTATTACTGTCATTCTACTCCCATGAACAAGGTTCGCGATCATCATAGGTATCAACCACACGATACAAAAATACAAGGGTGACTTCATTATAAAAAGAACCAATGTTAAATCCACATAATCACATTTAGCAAGAAAACGTAAGCAAACATCATGAGCTTACACAACATTCATTATCCAACACTCACATCCAACAATTGTTCATTGTCCACATCTGACAGTTACTCACCATCCATATTCAACAATTACTCATCATCCATATTCAACAATTACTCATCATCCATCCATGGATCCAATCAAGACTGCACAAAATTATGGATGCACCTGACTCAACTCTCAGATGCAATGTGGTACGTACCAACAACCAAATCCCAGGAAATAACCTAAGCGTGTCCACACGACACTCTCACTTAGGAAACCATGCAGAGTTCGTCGAGACCACACGGTTGTGCATGTAACTGCCCCCCAAAGGTGATCAGCCTCGGGCCAAAAGGGGTTCCCTACCAGGTGACAAGCCCCATCAGTACAAAGTACACTCTGCCATAGTTACTCTATTTCCTGTGTCGTATGAGCTATGAACATGGCCAAAAGTAAGTGCCAAAGACCATGGACAAATTAAAGCGCCTAAGAATCCCCTAAAAAATGCTTAGATTCTTTAACCATGCTTGTCACCCACGTCTGGGCCATCCGACAAGTTCAGTGCACTTCACCCCCCATGACATACTCTACATACAACGTATGAACGTGGCCCAAAGCAAATGCCAAAGACCTTCGAAGGTCAGTGCACTTCGCCCCCCATGAACATACACAACATCCAATGTATGAATGTGGCCCAAAGCAAGTGCCAAAGACCCTGGAAGGTCAGTGCACTTCGCCCCCCACGAACATACACAACATGCACATGCCAATGCATTTCCAACATCAATCAACATTCCATTTTCACATCATTCTTAACATAGACATCATCTCATCTCAATGACGTTATCAACCACAACATCAACCTCATTTCACATCCACATAAATATCAACAATAACATCAATTCATGTTGACATGATCTTTATTAACAACGTCATCTCAAATCAATATCATCAATATCACCACATATCAATTAAAATGCTTAATAGTGACATCAACAATAAATCGCATTCTGCACATACATATTTCTTTCATGCCTGAGATTCACACTATTAGGTCTTCAAACGACACAAGTTTAATAAACAATAATGTTATTCCTCAACAAAAGATATATCGCATCCCATTCGTTAAAAACATAGTTTTTCTTGAAAGAAAATCAGCATGCAACAGGGACAGGAAGATTTTGTCATAGCTAGGTTCCCTGACCCTAACTATGGTGTCTAAATGGTAAATTTTATATTAACTCCCCTCACCTATCGTGAGTTCTCCGTCAGTTCTTCTTTGCGTCACTTAGAGGTCTCTCTCTCGTTCGCGCTTGTCGGTCCAACGCAAGTCTCTATTACGCCAAAACGAAAGGAATTTTAGCATAGGCTTTAAAAACAAGGTCAAAGGCAACATTTGGGGTCAAATATCACTGTCAAAACATAAAGGGCTGAGGGGTGTTTCGGATTCTACAAAAAGAAACATCTTTTTGAAATTCTGATCACACCAATGTGACCAAGGTTCCGTGAATGCCGCAAAAATAACCTCAATGTTATAAAAAGATAACTTTTACAATGTCTCATTCTCTAGGGTTTTTCAAAGGAAGTGTAAAAACACCCTATTACAGTACCCAACACATAAGAGACACTAAGAGGAACTCAAACTAGTTGGGAGAAGGCTTAGAAGTCAAGGTTACCTCAAAGAAACTTTGAAATGGAGGATTGAAGGATTTTCTACATCGAATCTTCGAGGAGGATTCTCAGGATTCCGTTTTGATTAAAGTGTTCCCCTCGGTTGGAATTGCACTTAGCGCGCCTTTCTCGGATAGCAGGAGACCAAAAGTTATTATTTTGAAGATCCCAACGGTCAGACTGTAGAAACATATCTTATGGATATCCAGACAAAATTGGAAGACAATCCAATGGTTAACGAATCTGGTATTGCAATTTCACTAAACTACGTTTTTGGTAAAATCTAAAATCTCATACTTTCAACTTAGCTCAACAAAACTCCACATAATTCAACATCCATATCAAGAAATTCACACATGACTAGTTCAAGGCATACCTCCACTCATTCAAGTTTATCATATAGTCAAACAACACAATAAATACAATTAAACATCGATATATAGCTTATAATATCTTAGGTTGTTACACTCTCCTAAAATCTAAACAAGGTATTAGGAGATAATTATTTAAGTTCAGGATTCAAATTTTTGACAATATCATTCAGCTCAAAAAGGGACAAAAGGATGCAATTATCATTCAAGGTAAGCTGTTTGGTCAAAAGAGCTTGTGTATGTACAATCATGGCCTTCATCATGTCCTCATTTATACATTACATTCTGATGGAAGCTTGCTTGTGGGGCTTCTATGGAGGCTGGATCTGTGAGCTTCAATGAGGTCATTTAATTGTGATTTTCCACCATGGAGATGCAACAGAAGACAAAGGAGAAGAGGTGAGAGGAGGCGCCATCCACTAGGGAATAAGCCATGGAAGAAGGAGCTTCACCACCAAGATGAGCCTTGGATAAGAAGCTTGGAGAGGATGCTTCAATGGAGGAAAAGAAAGAGGGAGAGAAAAGAGAGATGAGGGAGCACGAAATTGATGGAAGAAAAAGGCAGAGAAGTTGAACTTTGAGTTGTGTCTCACAAGACTCTCATTCATCAAAGTTACAACAAGTGTTACACATGCTTATATTTATAGACTAGGTAGCTTCCTTGAGAAGCTTTCTTGAGAAAACTTCCTTGAGAAGCTAGAGCTTAGCTACACACGCCCCTCTCATAACTAAACTCACCTCCTTGAGAAGCTTCCTTAAGAAGATTCCTAAAGAATCTAGAGCTTAGCTACACATACCTCTCTAATAGCTATGCTCACCTCCTTGAGATGAGAAGCTAGAGCTTAGCTACACACCCCCTATAATAGCTAAGCTTACCCCCATGACAAAGTACATGAAAATACAAAAAAAAAATCCCTACTACAAAGACTACTCAAAATGCCTCAAAATACAAGGCTAAAACCCTATACTACTAGAATGGCCAAAATACAAGGCCCAAACGAAGGAAAAACCTATTTTAATATTTACAAAGATAAGCGGGCTCATACTTATCCCATGGGCTCGAAATCTACCCTAAGGCTCATGAGAACCCTAGGGTCTTCCCTTGGATCTCTGGCCTAATCTACTTGGATTCTTCTATCCAATGCCCTTGCGGGGTAGGATTACATCATTCCCTCCACCTTGGAAAGGATTTGACTTCAAATCTTGAGGTTCTTCATACTCTGGGCTCCTTCCCTCAACACCTGTAAAAAGAACAAAAACATATGTATTTGTGGTGTTTGGTATGTTGAAGTAAGGTAAAGTCTGAAAACCCATTTCCTAGGCATCTTGCCATGAAGGAACATGGTTTCTTACAAGTATAGAAAAATATGGGACAAACCTTTTGTAAAAGTTTGTTAAGTCATGGAAACCCCAAATTTTTCTTATACTTGGTGGAGTGGGTCACTCAGGAATGACCTTTATTCTCTTAGGGTTCATGGGAACCCCTTGATCACTATTTGAAAAATTAAGAAAAGTAACGCAATAAAACATACCTTTTTCTGTATTTTCATATTGATTATTCCTACCAAAAAGTATGACAAACCTAAGGTGTCCCATATGAGTACCTAAGTTTGTATTGAAACTAAAAATAAGAACAAACCTACCTAATGGGTCCCGATGTACACACACCATGAAGATGTTAGGTGCACGAGTGATTTTACAAAAGAGGGTTGCACCACTCAAAACATGCATCATACCACCTATTTTAGGGACTTGGTGCCTAATAATACCTATTTTGGGCACCAACAAAGCACAAGGATTTAAGCTCTTGCGAACCAAACCCTCATCCAACAACTTTTTTACTTGAGGAATAAACTCAAGCCCAAGAGGTGTGGCAATGCTAGCAAGTGTCTTTTTACAAAAGAGAAAATGTGGAGGTTGTCTAAGAGGGAAAGTTTCTTTAATGTTTGTCTTTATTGTAAAATGATTTTCCTTCTTAGCTAACCTCTTGGAGGAGACACTTACCTCATTTCACTTCTCTTTAATCACTAATGGTTGTCCTTCTTCTTGGGGGTAGATTTCTTCACTAGATTCTTCCCCTTTTGCTTTTTCACTTTCACTAGAGGAAGGTGAAGTAGTAGCCTTATCTTGGCTACTATAAATGTCTTGGCCCCTCATAATCTTGGTTTTTGTGGTGGGGCATTGAGAAGTAATGTGTCCTCTTCCAAGACATTTAAAGCACTTTATAGAGCTAGTTTTCTCTTGCATACTAGCCTTAGGGGCTTGCTTTTCTATTGTCTTCCCCTTATCATCTTTGGGCTTAGAAGGTGTCACCCCTAAGATGCCTTGACCTTGGTCTTTCTTTGGATAAGAATGAGAGCCATAAGATATTGATGTAGACTTCTTTTTAAGTTGTTGCTCTACCCTTATTTCCCAAACTAAGTTAGCCTCTACATTGTCCTTCCCATGGAAGTATGGGAGGTTAATGTTAGCCTCTTGAGGCTTTCTTTCCTTTTCTCTTCAATGGGAGTGAGGTCTAAGATGTGACCTATGCCTTCCTTCGTAATAGTCACGAAGTTCTTCACTTAGGCTCTTGCAAGAGTTATGACTACTATAGGAGGCATGTTTTTCTCTTTTCATTTCTTTCATTATTTTTCTTCTTTCTTCCTCTCTTATTTTCTTTCTTTCATCTTGACTTATTTCTTCCACTCTTTTTTTTCCTTTTTCTTTTCTCTCTTGTTTTTCTTTCCATAACTTGAGGGAACTCAACTCATCTAAGATTCTAGATAAAGGGTCTTTATGACTAGTACCCTCACCATTAACACTAGATGAATGATGACTCATGTTGGTTCCTAAGTTGTGGTTCTTTCTTGCTAGAGGTTTGAAAACAAAAGTTAAAAGAAACTATGGTTGAAACCAGCCAAAATAAACACTAAAAGAGGTGTGAAAGATAAGGTAAAAAACTAATTGGTAAAAGGAAAGCTATCTAGGCGGTTTGACAATGGAAGGTAAAGGAAATAAGCTATGAAAGTAAGCAAGAAATGTAAACTAGGCAAATCCTAAGAGTGTTTGGATGACCACATTCTAGGTTCCCAACAAAACATTCACTATCCTAAGGAAAAATGCCTAAAATTATTACACACAAATGGAAGTTTGGTAACCTATTGGAGGCTCCCAACACACTTCCAATGAAAGGCCTTTTTGTTACAAAACTTGAAAGCAATGAAGGTAAGTAAATTGCAAATTACAAAATTACAAAACGATCCTCAATTTTGGTGGTTGTTCTCTCTTTGGTGATTGATCGAGGCCGTACCCAAATCAAATAAACATTAAAATGCAGTAACTAGGAAGTGATCTTAGGTCGTTTCCCAACGAGCAATGATAAACCAAATGTTCATAACAGATAATAGGAAAATAGTAACGAATTGGGGGGGGGGGGGGGGTTGTTTGCTTTTGTAAATTAAACAACAAATAGATGTGAATTATAAAATATCAGAATTAAAACACGTTGCTTCCCCTTGATTCACAAGCAAGTCTCTTATCCTAGGTTACGAGAGTTTATCCTTTATCAGTTCAACCACTTAATCCAACCCTAAATTAAATTACTAAGCGAAATTTAGCATAAGGCATTCATTATGTGATTAAGCGACACATACACCAATTAATCATAAATGATCATTAAGCATGAACGTAATTAAGCACAGAGACAATTAATCAAGCACTAAGCATGCATGAATTAATAGCAACAAATTCAGAGTAATTAGTGAAGAGGAAAAACTGAACAGAATTTAACAGTAATAATAGAACCTCAAAGAGAACTGTGCTTGATCCTCAAGAGAAAGCAACGCTAGAGACTTAGCCTTCCATTAATCAATAGAGAACGAAATTATAGATTGAAGAATGGAATTTTATTGCTAAAACGAAAAGTCAAAACTGGAATTGCAAAATGAAAAAGTGTCTAAGAAAAGCCTAAAACTAAAAATGAAAACATGAGAGAGAGAAGAGAGAGAAAGGGCCTAAACTAGAACCTTGGTGTTGTTATATAGTTTTCCAGCCCCAAAGCTTACAAATCTGTTTTAAATCCAAGCCCATAAATAAAATAAAATCAAATCTAGATAAGATAAGATAAGATCTAGATGAAATAATATCTAGATGAGATCAAATCTAAATAATATCTAGATAAGATAAAATTTTGTAGAATAAAGTAGTCTACCCTCTTCAAGTCCAAGCCCAATTCTGGATTCAAGCCCAATGCTTCATTAATTCCTGAAATTAGATTAAAAACATCAAATTAGCTAAATGGGCCCAAATAATAAAATTGCATAATTAATTTGACAATTAAGACTAATCAGTACTTAAAATGGTGCAAAAAGGGTTAAGAAATAGGAGAAAATAATGGCACAATAGTGATTCACTCAATTTGGAGTGCTTCTTAGTCCAATAGTTCTTAAGGTGGTTGGCCCCTTTCTTCTTAACCCAAATTCTTCAAGGGATGGCACCAATCCTCCTTCCAATTCCCTATATGGCAACCCACAAACAAGGAAAACCAAGAGACAAGCAATAAGCAAAGACCAAAAAAATGAAATGAAAGCTAAACCAATGGAGTTTTAACAAGACAATTTTTCAAGGATTACTCAACAATTAAAGCAATGAAAAGGACATAGAAGCAAGCTAGGACTCAAAGAGAAACTTAGAATGGCTCTATAGTAGAGTAAAAAAAGACTAAAAAAAAGACTCAACAAACCTCTAGCCTTGGCACTTGTTTTCACAGTAATTTTCAATTGAAATTTCGGAACTAAGATTGGTATAACATAGGCACCAATTATAGAATAAATTTTGAGCCAAAACAACAAGCACACTTCCCTTTCACTTTTTTTTTATGGATACTGATTTTTCTGCACACTTGTGTGATTTTTAGTATTTTTTCCTTTTATCAAAATCACTTGTTTCTTTTTTTATAACTTTTTTCCAGATGTCTAGAAAATTCAGTAAAAATTTCAGCTCAAAATTCAAAGTAACCAATTCTTAGTAATTTTTACAACTTTGTAAGTCTAAGCTGCCAGCACCAGCGATTTATTTTAAGCATGGTATATTGATTGCATTGGGCTTACTTTCAACCTTCCTATGTATGTTGAACTCACTAGGATTGTTTACCTCAGTTTTAGAAGTTCAATATTCACTTAGGATCAACATTTCAGCCAGCAATTCAATCACCAAAACTCAAATTCACAATAGACACAATCATAAGGAAACCTAAAAGTTCAAGAAAAGGTTCACAATCAAAGACTCTCTAAGAATTTTGCATGAACATGTTAAGGACTAATTAACATGAAAGATTTGACTCAAATCAAATAATAGGCTAATAGAATTTCATACACTCATGAACAAATGAGTTAGACAAAGAAACAAGAAAAATAAAATTCAGCACAACATAAGAAATCTTATGTGACAAGTTTCATGACTAGACATGACTTCTATGACAAAACTACAATAGGTGAACAAGTCACTCTAGATTTTTGAGGTTTTCTTCTACTTTAATATTTTTGTAAGAATTTTATGGTTTAGGTTTCAGCCACAAAAAATAACAAGACAAAACTCAAAGGAACCTAAACTCAACACAATTCATGGTTCAAGAACAAGAACAAGAAATTTGAACCATAGAAAATCAAATCTAGCTTCTATAGGAAGTTTAATTGGTGGAAACTCTAAAGAATCATGTTAAAAACATTTAGCACAAGACATGTAAGGAGATACATGGAGAAAAAATGAAGAAACAACAATGGAAGAGAAGGTAAAGCAAAAAATTAATGGAGGTTTAAGGAGCACCTACTTGAATCTCTTGTGCTCTGATTACCACTTGATGGAAGCTTGCTTGTGGGGCTTCTATGGAGGCTGGATCTTTGAGCTTCAATGAGGTCCTTTAATAGTGATTTTCCACCATGGAGATGCAGCGGAAGACAAAGGAGAATAGGTGAGAGGAGGCGCCATCCACTAGGGAATAAGCCATGGAAGAAGGAGCTTCACCACCAAGATGAGCCTTGGATAAGAAACTTGGAGAGGATGCTTCAATGGAGGAAAAGAAAGAGGGAGAGAAAGAGAGGGGGGGAAGCAAGAAATTGAAGGAAGAAAAAGGGAGAGAAGTTCAACTTTGAGTTGTGTTTCACAAGACTCTCATTCATCAAAGTTACAACAAGTGTTACACATGCTTCTATTTATAGACTAGGTAGCTTCCTTGAGAAGCTTTCTTGAGAAAACTTCCTTGATAAGCTTCTTTGAGAAAACTTCCTTGATAAGCTTCTTTGAGAAAACTTCGTTGAGAAGCTAGAGCTTAGCTACACACACCCCTCTCATAACTAAGCTCACCTCCTTGAGAAGCTTCCTTAAGAAGATTCCTAAAGAAGCTAGAGCTTAGCTACACATACCTCTCTAATAGCTATGCTCACCTCCTTGAGATGAGAAGCTAGAGCTTAGCTACACACCCCCTATAATAGCTAAGCTCACCCCCATGACAAAATACATGAAAATACAAAAAAAAATCTCTACTACAAAGACTACTCAAAATGCCTCGAAATACAAGGCTAAAGCCCTATACTACTAGAATGGCCAAAATACAAGGCCCAAACGAAGGAAAAACCTATTCTAATATTTACAAAGATAAGCGGGCTCATACTTAGCCCAGGGGCTCGAAATCTACCCTAAGGCTCATGAGAACCCTAGGGCCTGCCCTTGGATCTCTGGCCCAATCTACTTGGAGTCTTCTATCCAATGCTCTTACAGGGTAGGATTGCATCACATTCTAAAATTCAAAGATTTATGCAAAGATTATCACTCACAGCTAGTCGTTCACTCACAGAGTAGCGGTTTTGGATCAAGCTTTTCTTTCTCAATCAATCTGTCTACTGACTAACAATTCTAATTGCAAGTTCACATTCTTGTTCTTTCTTTGTCTAACATACACAATTGCTCAAACTCATGAAAGGAAACACAAACTCCATCACAATCATGCACTCAATTCAAAATGAAAACATACATCCATTTTTCACAAAAAGATAAAAGTGTTTCACTGCCATGTCATCAAAAGTAAGTCAAACTGTTCAAAATGCTTGTGGATGAGCAAACAAATCACCCATAAATAAAACTAGCAGTATATGTAGACATAAAGGAAATATTGTACGAAAACCAAAATTATAATAATAATAAATCAAAAAGCAAAAAGTATCATCAGGAATCAAAATTCCTGTGACTGGTCCTATGTGTCCTGTGTCTGACCATCTTCCTCATCTGTCAGCTGAAGCACTGGAGTAGTGGGAGGAGAAGTGTCCACAACTAGGACTGGTGTAGTTGGGTCCTTTGGCATCTGTAGAAGAGGAGTGGAGGGGTCTGCTGCAGGCTGAGGTGGGGGCAGGTTTACCACTGGTGCAAAAGGCTCTGAAGTAACCTCAAGGGATCACTCAGGAGTGGTAGCAGCTACTTGTCTCACCCGTGTCTCCTCTGCCTCTTCTCCTATATCAAATGGCTCTGGGATGGTGGCCTCAGATGACTCATCCTCCATATGCTGAGGTACTTGGGCTGTCTGACCTTCGTCTTCCTTATGAAGAGAAGGTTGGGTCCCAGGCCAGGCTACCATCTCATTAAATTGCTCTACTATAGGAATAGAGTCTGGGGGTGCCATCATCTGTAAACTCTATAGTAAGTCAATTAAGCTTTGTACCTTATGCTTGAAGGCCACACACAACTCTATAGAATGCCTTGGAACACCTCCATGATAGGTGTAGGTTGCATTGGGATTGTACCATCCGGGGAAGGGAGATTGATAGATCTTCCCGGGGTTCACCATAACCATCTGGTTGCTGATCAAAGATGGTAGTAGGTCAACATAAGGCATTGGTATCGGGGTGAATTCCGAGGGCTTTCTTTCCAGGAAATTCCTCCTCGGGTTTGTGTTTGTGTTGGGATTGGTGTTTCTGGTGGGCTGAGACTGTGCGGGAAACGAATTTTGCTGGGGAGGCCTTTGTGGTTGAGTGGGAAATCTTTGTTGGACGGGAGCCAGATTGGGAGGGGTTCCGACGTTGGCTGAATAATTTGGTTGATGCGGGGAATATTGGTAGGTGGGGTTGTGAGGGGTTTGTTGGGATTTATGCCATGTGGGAGCAGGAGTTACGGCATGGGTGTCTCCCTCCTTCTTCTTGGCTCCCCCGTTCCGGACATTTTATTGCTTGTACTGGCTGAAGCAACATAATCGAACTTCCCCCTTCTTAAGCTCACTTCAATTCTCTCGCCTGCAAACACCAAATCTGCAAAGCTAGAGGGCATATAACCTACCATTTTCTCATAGTAAAATACCAACAATGTATCTACTATCATAGTTATCATTTCTCTCTCTATCATGGGGGGTGCTACTTGGGCTGCCAAATCCCTCCACCTTTGGGTGTACTCCTTGAAAGACTCATGCTCCTTCTTGCACATGTTTTGCAATTGGGTTCTATTATGAGCCATGTCAGTGTTGTATTGATACTGCCTAATGAAAGCAGCAATCAAGTCCTTCCAGGAATGGATCCGGGAAGCTTCCAAGTTAGTATACCAAGTGATTGTCGCCCCGGCCAAACTCTCTTGGAAAAAGTTCATCAAGAGTTTCTCATCCCTTGAGTATGCCCCCATCTTCCGGCAATACATCTTTAAGTGGTTCTTGGGGCAAATGGTCCCTTTGTACTTGTCGAAGTCTGACACCTTGATGCAATCCTACCCCGCAAGGGCATTGGATAGAAAACTCCAAGTAGATTGGGCCAGAGATGCAAGAGAAGGCCCTAGGGTTCTTATGAGCCTTAGGGTAGATTTCGGGCCCATGGGCTAAGTACGAGCCCACTTATCTTTGTAAATATTAGATTAAGGTTTCATTATTTTTGGGCCTTGTATTTAGGGCTCCATAATGTAGGTAGGGTACCCTAGAAATATAGGATTTTTCAGCCCTTGTATTTTAGGGCACCTAGACTAGTTTTTGTATTAGGGGTAGTTTTGTAATTTCACATACACTAAGTGGATATTTGATGTGTGTGGTTGGAAATAAATTTAATTGAATTGGTAGAAGCCCAATCCAATTAAATTTTAGAGGGGGAGGTGAGCATTTGCTTACTACACCCCATTGCCACATCATATAGTCACACTTTGTGCATGTCCTTCATGCTTTTCATGCCTCATGACACCTAAGCACACTTAGTGGAGAATCTTGGAATTGATCTTGGATTAGTGGGCTGAACCATAACTAAAATTCACTAATCATAATTAGTGAAATTTTGGCTCCAAAGTTTGGCTCCACAAATTCAATTTCAAATTCAAGTGAAATTTGAATTTCCCTCCAGTTTTGTGTGACACTTAGGCTATAAATAGAGGTCATGTGTGTGCATTTTTTTCAACTTTGATCATTTGAATATTAAACTTCAGATCTCAAAGCTCATTTAGAGCACAAAATTTCGTGCTCTTCTCTCCCTCTCCCTTCATTCATCTCCTTCTTCCTCCAAGCTCTTATCCATGGCCTCCTATGGTGGTGAGCTTCTTCTAGACTCATCTTCTCCTTGAAGTGGCGTCTCCTCTCTCTCTTCCTTTCTCCATTCCGCTGCCATTCATCTTACAAGAAGCAAAGGAATCCATTGATGAAGAAGATCCTAGGCCTACAAGCTCCAATGGAGCTTGCATCATGTGGTATCAGAGCATCTTCATCTAGGTGTTGAGGAAAAAAGCCCAGCGTTTCAAGAACCTCGGGATTTGAGGTCAAATCCTTTTCAAGGGGGAGGGAATGATGCAATCCTACCCCGCAAGGGCATTGGATAGAAAACTCCAAGTAGATTGGGCCAGAGATGCAAGAGAAGGCCCTAGGGTTCTTATGAGCCTTAGGGTAGATTTCGGGCCCATGGGCTAAGTACGAGCCCACTTATCTTTGTAAATATTAGATTAAGGTTTCATTATTTTTGGGCCTTGTATTTAGGGCTCCATAATGTAGGTAGGGTACCCTAGAAATATAGGATTTTTCAGCCCTTGTATTTTAGGGCACCTAGACTAGTTTTTGTATTAGGGGTAGTTTTGTAATTTCACATACACTAAGTGGATATTTGATGTGTGTGGTTGGAAATAAATTTAATTGAATTGGTAGAAGCCCAATCCAATTAAATTTTAGAGGGGGAGGTGAGCATTTGCTTACTACACCCCATTGCCACATCATATAGTCACACTTTGTGCATGTCCTTCATGCTTTTCATGCCTCATGACACCTAAGCACACTTAGTGGAGAATCTTGGAATTGATCTTGGATTAGTGGGCTGAACCATAACTAAAATTCACTAATCATAATTAGTGAAATTTTGGCTCCAAAGTTTGGCTCCACAAATTCAATTTCAAATTCAAGTGAAATTTGAATTTCCCTCCAGTTTTGTGTGACACTTAGGCTATAAATAGAGGTCATGTGTGTGCATTTTTTTCAACTTTGATCATTTGAATATTAAACTTCAGATCTCAAAGCTCATTTAGAGCACAAAATTTCGTGCTCTTCTCTCCCTCTCCCTTCATTCATCTCCTTCTTCCTCCAAGCTCTTATCCATGGCCTCCTATGGTGGTGAGCTTCTTCTAGACTCATCTTCTCCTTGAAGTGGCGTCTCCTCTCTCTCTTCCTTTCTCCATTCCGCTGCCATTCATCTTACAAGAAGCAAAGGAATCCATTGATGAAGAAGATCCTAGGCCTACAAGCTCCAATGGAGCTTGCATCACACCTTGAATTTGGGAGGGATGACGATGTCGGGCACTAAGCACAGCTCTGCCATGTCGGCAAATGGATAATCATCGACCCCCTCAATGGCTCTCATCCTTTCCTCTATGAGATCAAATTTCTCTCTTTCTTTCATGGCTGGAGGTAATCTCCCCACCAAAAAATGCAAGGGTTGTAGTGGGCAGTGTTGAGGGCCTCCCGTGACATTGGGCTGAGGCATGCCCCCAAATGCTGGTCCCTCAGCAGCATATGTAGGGTATGGTTCGAACTCGCCCAGAGCGTGATCCTGGGGCTCTTCATGGGCTTCTCCCATAGGTTGAGCAAAGGGTGCATGCCCCAACTGGGGTTGTTGGCTTTCAACGGGAACAAAGTGGTTGGCATTCTCACTGGGCACATGCACCACATTGGGTGGTGTATAGTTAGGTGGCAAGCCATACGGCGGGAAAGAATTCTTACTTTGCACCATATGGGGATTGCCCGTGCTACCCAACACTTTTCCTCCTTGACCTACTATGTCTGGGGCTGGACGACTTGCTTGGTTTATGCCGGATGGGTGAGTCGGATCCGCCTCACTGGCGGCAACCACTGCGGCCGTGTTGTCCTCCATCATCCTCCTCATACTCATCATGGCCTCCATCATGGAGGTCATTTGGTCCTTCATGGCCTCCATGTCAGCCTTCATCTGCTCTTGCACTTCCTCTATTTCACTCATGATTTTGGCTTTGGCACGTGTTCGGTAGAGGTGTCGTAAAGCGCGTCATTCTTTTTGGTCATTATTTTTACTTTTTGACCATGACTACTAAAAAAAACAAAATGCAATGAGTAATGCGACAACGAAATAAACATGAATGCATGATAATGATAAGTTGTCGAAGTATTGAACCCACGCAGAAATTTCAGTAAAGACATAGGGTTGAATCAAAACTCATTTTCATTAAGGAACAACATTGCTTATTTTGCCAAAGCCAAAGCATAAATACAAACACCTCAGCAGTTCCTAATTATGTGGGACATCAACTCGATCATGTGTTGGCAATAATAAAAAAGCCCATGAACTTCATCGAGAACCGGGTATACATCCGCCATTGCCTTGGCTCTGGCTAATAGCCTTGGAAGCTCTTGACTTCCATTTAGAGTGAGAGTGAATCTATCCATCCATTTCACAGCTTCCCCGTGTAATGATTCTTTCACTCTCTCTCTTGCTTCCCTTTCCATTTGCAGAACCGATACCTTCGCATGCTCGTCCTCTAGTATCTACCCATGACTAGCAGCTAGGTTTACCTTTTCCTTATATTGGTCAATGATTGTCAACATGTTCTCTTCTGTCCTACATAACTGTTCAGTCAAACTTCTCTTCGACCTTTGACTAGCCTTCAATTTATCCTCTAATATCATACTTTCCACCCTTGACTCGTCCTTTCAGTCCTTCAAAGTTTGAGTTCGTTGTTGCTGCCCCATAGAGCCCCTCGGAACTTGTTTTAGCCCCACTCTTCTTTTCAGGCTCTCTTTGTTTCCCATTCTAATGCTTCGGCCATAGTCATGTTGATATCCCTTAGCTCGTCACACTCTTTCCTAACCCTGGTCATTGCCGTCTTCAGCTTTTCCTTGACCACTCTTAATCTTTCAAGCTCAACTTTCAAGGCTTGCACTTCTTCGCTCTCCTCGGGGACTTTAGCTTCTTCCCCACTTGGACTCTTTAGCTTCAGGAGCCAAGTTATCCCTTGCGTCTGAACCTTCAACCATTTATGATAGTCACCGATGACACCATTGCTGCTTCCCCTAAGCTCCTTATCTTTTCTTTCCACTGTATTCCACGCTTTTCGGATTCTCTGAAGCATTTTTTCATTGCCTTCACTAAAACCCTGTGCGATGAAAGGCACGATGATCTCTTCCGACGGTGCCCCTCTCATAGGGTAGCCTGGTTGTCTTATGGCCAGTATGGGATTATAATTAATGCAACCCCTTATTCCCATCAAGGGGACGTTTGGGAATCCTTCACATGAGCACAAAACTCCGACCCCTCCTTCCTTCCATCAGGGGAACCAACTAACGGATGCTCCTACCATATCTGCCAAGAGTTCCTCCCAATTCGCTTTTCCTTTCTCGGCATACATGCGATGACCTTGTAGGGGACAAATAGGTCTACCTTTGTGATGAAAAACGTGGGAGACCAACCATATTTAAAAGGGAACTCATGTTTGACTCCCTCGATAAACCAAATTTTCTTAGGACAATGAATGTCACGCCTTACAAGTTAGATTAGTCTTTAACCGAGTGAGTTGGGAAAGAATTATGATCTCTAACCTATAACCAAAAAAAGTGTCATCACATCATAATTCTATGGTAGACAATTAAACATTGTTTATTATTTTTTTGTCGTAATCCTCCTGTTCATTAGGGAAAAAGAATCCTGACTAATTTAGAATTCGGTCGGTAAATAAATAAGTCTGACCAAGAATTATTTTCGCTAATGAACGAACTTAATTATTATCCGAATGATTCAATCTTAACTTCATAACATTAACCACTTGAATCACTTCTAATTAGAATATTTAATTATGAGACTAGATATTACAAATTATTTTTTATGGTCATACAATTATTGATGATTAGACACTAGTTAATTACGTTTAATTAAGCGGGTTATTATACTGAATTGCATAAAAGTTTTTTTTATAAAGAATTTGCATAAAAGTTATAAACATCACTTGAATTGATTACACAATATAAATTAAAAGTTGTAATTAATGGATATTTATATATTAATTTATATTTTCATTACCAATAAACTAAAACTTCCTTATCCTTGTTCTCTTATTTATATTTAATAAACAACTCTAACTAAATTGTTAAAAGTCTAACTATCTAAATTAATTATCAATTCTCCTTGTATTCTAACAGTTTACTTATTCCCAATGACAGATATAAAGGGCAGCAGGGGCTTCAGATACTTCCTTTCTTATATATATAATAATAGGATTTATTTTTGTTTTTATTAGAAGAGTATATTTATTATTAATTGTTTGAGTTATAAAGTTTAAACACATGTATTTCTATTTTGTATCATTTGAAATAAAAAATAATTTAAATTTTATTTGTAACATTAATAAATAATTTTATAAATTATTTATTAAATATTATTTGTTAGAAGTTACTGTAGATAATTAAATAATTAAAGTAAAAAAGAATTAAGCCCACTTTAATGTTCTTCAGAATCCGTCTCTACCTATTCCCCTTAAATCTGATTGTTTTGGATACAGCTTTCAATAAGCTGAAGAACATTATGCAAGAAAACTTCTAGGCAGCACTTGCCAGAAAAATGAACGGTGAAGATTGTAAAAATACCCTTGTTTTGATTGACAAATACTTTTTGAGAGAGCTCAGCATTGACTAAAAGACAGATACAGAAACAGATTGACCTGTAGAAGATTAAGGGAAAGTGAAGATCTTCTAGCAGCAGTAGTTCAATGACATACGTGCTTTTGTTTATGTGCATGGCTATAAATGAAGACAAAGTCTACTGTGCGTAAGCAAAATATTTTATGCATGGTACCTAAGTTTTTTTTGTTTTTTAAACTTTTTTTCTTCTTCTTTTCTATTATACTTTTTTCTCCTCCTTTTTCTCTTTTCCCGCTTCTCCTCCTTCCCCTTAGACTTAGTCCCCTTCCCCTGTTCCTCTATGCCGAAAAGAAAATATATTGTATGTTTTAGAGAACCAGAATTTTGTCTGATTTTTAGAGAACCAAACCATAAATTTGCAAGCACAAGAAGCAACATTCAAGATCTATTTTTTCTTTTGTTCAAATCAAACGAATTAAAAGTCTCAATACAATTTTGTTTAACATGAACAATCAAAGACTGCAACCTCCGCTGCGGATTTCCTTGCCGAGCGACGCGCCGCCGTACCTAGAAACCAGAGCGACTTGAGACGGTATTTCTTCAGCAACTCCGACTTGGCGAGCGCTACCATGAGCGGTGATGAGACCAGCATGTACGTGATCTCCACAACCCCTGCGTGTCCCCCATGGCAGCCAAACGCATGGAACAACGACAACGTATACAGCAACACCGAGTGCAACTCTTCTTTGGCGTCATCCACCATGCCCATAATAAGTGCGATGAAGTTATGGGGTGAGGAAACGCCCTTCACAAGCCTTGTGGTGCCCGAGGAGAAGAGAATCGGCGTTAACGTGATGATTCACGACAGTTTTAATTTGGTAAAGAAAAGGGGAGAGATGAAGGAAAAAAAAAATAAAAAAGGAGAAAGGATATAACGGAAAAGAAGAAAAAACAAAAACAAAAAAATAAAGTAAAAAATGGAAAACCAATCTCATCCATACATACTTTTAATTAACAAATCTAATGGTATATATTTACTCTGGCATGGTGCGAAAGAAGTTTGTCACACCGTAGACTCGTCCTAAATAAAATAGAATCTCAAACATTGGGAAGTAGGAACTATTAAATGAATTAAAGGATTTTCGCCAATATGAAAAGTAGAGTTACAAGCCTTTTATACTATGATGGGATACAGTCTACCTAACTAATATAATGCTAGGATATAGCCTAACTAAAACACATAATTAATTTTATGTTTGACAAGATATTTTAAATGATTTTTAATTTTTAATTAGTTTAAAAATTTATTTGATTGGTCAGTAAATAATTTTTTAATAGTTTTTAATATTTTTTGAAACATTATTTGAAATAATATTTTTTAAAATACTAATTTCTAGTTTTTAATAAATATATCTATTAAATTTTTTTATTACCTTTTTTAAATAAATAGTTTTATTAATATTTTTTATTGTACATTTTTCAATTGTACTAATTTTACTGAATACTTATAATTTAATAAATTAGTTTTTCAGTTCTTAACTTTTTTCAAGTTTCAGCTAACTTTTTAACTACCTTTTAAGTTATTTTTGTCAAACATAACTTACATATGAATGCATATACAACGTTGAAGTGCTTGTATGAGTTGTATCTAATGAAACTATATATGATTTTATTCCTCTGGTGTCAAAACCCCCCATTAAGCTGGGAGAGATGAGAAAACAATGGAGGATCTAAGGGCTTTGTCAAAATGTCTACTAACTGGTTGGAAGTAGATATAGGCACTAAGAGAAATAACTTGGCATGAAGCTATGAAGTGTTTCACAAGCAATGTGGAAGATTGTGGAATCTAAATTGACAACATGTCATGTATTAGAAATTATTAATTAGGTGATTCAAAATCATTATATCATCCATGATCCTAATCAAAATAATCATGTGACACGTGGACAATAAAAAATATATTTACTAAATTAAAAATATACTCAATAATTACTTAATAAAAATTAATTGTGTTATCTCTTAATTTAAGAGATCTTAATCAATTTAAAATAGTAAGTTATCTATATTTTACATGATTATTGGATGAGACCATAGATGATGTGATGATCCTGAACACATAATAATTTCTCGCCAAACAAATAGATTATGACAACAGAGAGCCTGGTGAAATAAAGGGATCACATAAATCTTGAAGTAAGAAATACAGCCATTGAAGTTCAAAAATGTATCTAAGCACACAGGTTGGAGCCTGATAAATATAATCAACTGTAGAAGGAGAACTCATATGTCAGATATGAAGGCTAGTTGATCATCTTCGTCGTTTCTTCATTAGATCCACCTCTTTCTATGCTACTGCAATTTACATAGGAAGTTGAGTCATAGGCATATTTACAGATTTGGAGGCCAAAAGACCTATATCAGATAGTAAATACAGTGCATATTTGTGCAGACAAGGAGATATCCTAATGCATGATTAGGTAACCCCAAGGCTTAGGAAGTACTTGAGAGTGCCAAGGTCTTTTATCTATAAAGTAGCATTTAAGGACTGCTTGATAGTGTTGATCTCTAGTAAGAAATTTTCAGCTAGAATAAGGTCATCAACATATGCTAAAAAAGCTGTGAAAGACATACAGTTTAAAAGGGTTCAAATATGTCTTAGGTCTTTAATAAATTAATAAATTGTGTTTATTTTCTAATAATTTTTTTTTGTTATTAGTTCCTTTAAAAAAGATTAATAATAAATAAACTTTTATTTATTTGGGAAAAAATATAAAATTAACTAATTTATTAGAAATAAAAATTGTTAAGGACTAAAAATAAAATTATTATTTTATTAAGAATTTAACAATTTTTTTTATTAAAAAACAAATACAAACTTAAATATTTTTTAGGGATCGAAAACATATTTTAACTCTTTTAAAATAAGGAATGATAAAAAAACAGTATGTTTGTGGTCACACACAAGTTTTATCGAAGTGTGTGAAAACACTCCTAAAAAATTTATTCCTGGTATCTCACGCCAATTCTTCGAGATACAACAGAAACTTCACGGACATGCTGAAACTATAGAATTGGCAAGAACAAAAACTCAAACCCAAGAACATAGAGAGAAAAATGAAAAAATAAGAGAGAGAAAATTCTCGGTTTATCTAAAACATGGTCTGAAAGACGGTATTTATAGGAGAGAAAAAGAGACCGCTTTGGGGGTAAAGAAATACAATTTAATGTGATTACCGTGGATAAAATCAATATTAATTGTGATTAAACAATTACTTAGAAAAACACGTTTAAGGAAATAGAAAACCAGAATACCTAAATTTTCAGTAATCAAGCCTAGTTAAAATTGTCACCTTAAAAACATGAATTTTCGGATAAGCTTTTGTTGAGAATTGTATTTGAGATGCAAGTCACCTTACATTTAATTTTTTCACTGTAAACCCCTGTAGAACCCATAATAACTTTTTAAATGGTTATATCTTAACAAACAAGATGGTTGTAATGAAAAAAATTGTCTAACAGAAAATTGTCTAATTGATAACTCATTTAACAATTAGGTAATCTTCTTTATTGCACGAGTCTGTGCAATTTAATGAGAAGAGGAGCAAAGTAAGCGAAAAGATAGATATTTATTGATTCTTAAAAGTTTTAAATCATTTGAAGTCACGGATACTAACAATTATTGACACGAATGGTACGATTGTGATAACGGTGGTTCCTTAAGTTCGAGATTAAGGGCAGTCTCCAAGAGGAAGAAAGGAAATAACAAACTTAAGCCTGAATGTTCTACGTTTTATTTAGTGCCTCTTGATATTTAAAGGTCTATCAAATATGTATAATAACCGCAATCCCACTATAATAACCACACTCCCACTACGATAACCGCTACAATAACCACTACAATAACCACCACAATAACTACTTCTAGAATGACAACTACCCCTTTGGCAAGTTTCCATGGCAGAGCATCTTCGTCCTAACATTCCCTAGCCCATCAAAAACACCTTGCCCTTTAGGTGTTGGGTGCAAAAAACAAAACCTGGATCCCAAATGAAAATGGGTGTAAGAATTAGTGCCTTAAGATGATTGCGAAGACAGAGCCCTTTGGCAGCGACGAGAATGGTGAAAAGGAGGAGGAGGAAGGGGTGGTTGAGATTTGTGTCCCTGACCATGGCAGCACACATAATAGAAAAGGAGAAGCGAATGTCGAAGAGAAGGATGCTACGACTGGATGGCTTTGTGTGGGACCGGTTACTGCCGGCTGGGAGGGGGTCGGAGGAGAGTGTGTGGTGCTTGTTAACGGGAAGGTGGGAAGTTGCCATGGGAAGGGGAGGCAACGTGGTTTCTACTGTTGGTGGAGGCAGTATGGTTTTTGCTGTTGGTGGTGGTTTAGCAAAGGAAGAAGATGGGTTGGTTACCTTGGGAAGCAAAGGCGGCATAGGTGGTGACTTCGCAAAGGCAGAAGATGGAGAGGGTTGTCTGGGTACCATGGTATTCAGTATCCAGAGAATGTCATCAAGTTTGAAGCAATGGAAGTTTGGGCTGCAGTAGTGGTTTTGGATTGCAGCGAGTTTGGCCATGGAGGCCTCAAGACAATCCACACAGGCGGTGGAAAGTTCGGTGTCCGCCATTGAAGAGTGGTAGGTCACACCAATTGTTAGCGGTGGTTCCCTTAAGTTCGAGACTAAGGGCAGTCTCCAAGAGGAAGAAATGAAATAACAAACTTAAGTCTGAATGTTCTACGTTTTATTTAGTGCCTCTTGATATTTAAAGGCCTATCAAATATGTATAATAACCGCAATCTCACTATAATAACCGTACTCTCACTACGATAACCGCTACAATAACCACTACAATAACTACTTATAGAATGACAACTATCCCTATAGCAAGTTTTCATGGCAGAGCATCTTCGTCCTAACAGATTGTGTTCCTTAAGAATTCAAATTCTAATTGATGATTTGGATATGAAATAAATTTTCTTAAAAAAAAAATACTCACTTATGTGTTCTTACCGTTTCCAACAAATACTGGTTACCCGGCCCGCGTGAAAAACCGAGAAGTTGTATTATTCTTCCTATCCCATCACTTACATATAAAGCATTTTACATATACAATATAGGACAATTGAGTATATATATATATATATATATATATATATATATATATATATATAAGTAAATGATTCTCGTATATTATATCCATATTTAAATGTAGATTCTAACGCTAATACAGTGGCTACTGGATTATAGTAAATGTTGAAAGGAACAACAAACTAGCACTTTATATCTTTCTTCTTAAATCGTAAACTTTTGTTTTACTCTTTCATTAGAAAGTTACTTCTTTTTTTAGTCAAAAAACTGCATTTCTTATAATGTAGCCCATTGACATTCTTTCACCATAACTATATTCTTTTTTTTTTTAGTTTTAAACATGTACTTAAGGAAGGAAAAACGGAATAAAAAAGGTATATTTTGCATCTAAATTATATTTAAATAGACGACATATTAAATGTGTTTCTATTGACGAGCTCTTAAAGCATGAAAAATTTTCTTCAAATAATATGAAGATTTCATGTGTACCCATATCGATACTAATATCTATTCGTCGACAACTTTGACACGCGGAACAATAATTGGTACTATGAGAGAATGAGAAGAAATGTAATCACAAGTTCGACGTGCAGCCTAAAACTGTATTTATAACATCACGAAGATAACAGATTTGTGATAAAATTGAAACAACTGTCTTATCTTTTAAGCCATTTTACAATATTGTTTCATGTTATTTTCAAACCAAATTCCAAATATGAAATCCTCTTGTTTGTTTCTTTTCTTCCACCAATTATTTCAAATTATTTATATTATTTATATTTTCAATGCTAGCAAAAAATATAATAATATTCCACTTGGGAAATTAATTAATCATTTGATCACATTAAATTCTCTAATTTAATTGATCATCAAATATTAAAATAGTTTTCTTCTACATGTGACCCTTTAGGTTCAATACTAAACTGGTAATATACTAATCAAATTAATTTATTAATTAAGGTAGACATCTAGTAACACTCTTTAACGTTTAGGTAACATGAAGTAACGTTTTACTTTCAAGAATCATTAGAATAATAGTATAATAATTTCGTCCATCTTTACAAGGGTTAATTCTAGAGTAATATTACTCTCAAACTCTTTTGAGTTAACTTATAATGACTCGAGAAGCTCATTTCTTCTTTTCTTTAATTTTCCTTACCACGATATAATTTTATTCATAGAGGTCAAACTCATTATGAGTTGATGAATTCCTTCTTGATTAATCATTAATTCTATAGGTATTTAATCATATCTAATATCCATTCAACAAATGTTCTAAAACATTAGGTGTCCGAAATTAAAAACATAACAAATAATTTGTTAATTACTATGAGAATTGCAGGTCAAAGAAAACTATTAAATCTCTTCTTTAGAATTTTCTATTGACAGTTTATGATAAATTTAACCATTAGAAAATTTCAATTGAGTCAGTTCAATAATGACATCCACATATATATCTTTTATATATGCAATTTAATGAGATCTATTCATCTTTATCGAATAAAAACTATTACATGTATATTGATTAATCTATCTGGATTATTGATATCTTATTCACAATAATCTTACGATTAAAAACAATTTAGATTAAAATTATAATTAACTTATTTCTCATTATCATAATCTCTATCATGATAACAAACCTCTAATTTTAATCAAGAACTTGTTAAATTAATAATTTAATAAAACAATACATATGATAATAAAATAAAGAACAATTCTTTATTAAAATTGATAACATAATGAATTGGATCTTAAACATACATATTTATCCCCAACACTTAATACGAAATATTCAATCATATAACAAGCTTAAGTATATCCAATTAGCAAGACTATACCATAAACCTAACAACAACAATAAAAAAGAGAATCAATCTATCACTTGCAAACTTGATTATAATAAAAATAAACACTTACAATAAGTATTCAACTTGGAGTGCAGAGGAACAAAAGAACAGGGCAAACGCAGATTATAGTGCATGAAAACAACGCTGTCAATCAGCACCAAACTCCAATACAAAGTCCAATTTTTTATATGCATAAAATTGGATGATCCAGCACCAACATCACATACACAATCCAATACACTTGTTTTACAAATATATTTCATACCAGGAAAAAACACATAACTGGACATTAATCTCAACAAATCACATGTTTAGATTGACAAATTACCAATGTTATAGAGGAAATTTGTAGAGTTTGGTTCAGATGCTTCAATGGAAACCTTCCAGTGTGAAGAAAGCAACCTGACCGCAAGATTGAAATGCATACGACCAATAGAGTAAACAGGAAACATCACAGCTGAGAAATATTGCATGCCTGTCATTAGATGCTACCAACTGTATTAATCAGGAAAAAAAACCATATTGTCATCTCTAGTCAATTTCTCAAAATCAATATTATCAGTAAGATTAGTTTAGCACTGTATTATTCTATGAAAAGGTTCATATTATAGCATAGATAACAATCAATTTCATCAAATCAAGTCCCATTTGAGTTTATAAACAAAGCATTTGATGGAGTTTTTTTAAATTGAATAAAGAGGACAGTAGAGTAGAAGGGTGGATTCCATCATTTTCCTCCCTTAGAATTTACTGATTTACCTCAATCCATCACCAAAAGATATAGGGTGCACTATTCAGTTTAGTGTTGTCAAATAGCAGTTATCGCAGTGGTATCACGCTATAGTGTAGCGGGTTTTAGAGAAAACGCAATTGCAACGGCGTTGCGTTTGGGACTCCACAAAAATCATGATCACCAGCGCCTTACGCGTCACGGAACTGCATTGGGTTGCAGCTGTGACGTCGTCGGTTTCAGACGAGGATGAATCCTGAGAGAAATTGCATCGACGGTGACAATGACAACGCTATTAGGGTTCATCGTGCTGACTGTCCTGGGTCGGAGAAGATGCGAATTGGATGAGTGCAGATAGCAGTTGTTTTGGGCTTGAAGAATGCACACAAGGGCCTAAAAGTAGCCTTACTTGTTGACTTTGTTAAAAGTGAATTAGAATAATAGATAAATTATGTTTATTAATTAATATTATGTTTATTATTATGTTTGTTTTAATTTATGCTTGTTTTTTTATTTTTTAAGTAATTATTGTGATATTATGTTTGCAATGATTAAAAAAGGAGAAAATAATCAAGATTAAATTATATTTTAAGTAAATAGTTATTTTTATCCTTGAATGTGTAGAGTGCTGACAAATTCGTCCTTGAATGTGATAGGTAAACTCTTTCATTAGCAATAACCGAAAATAAATTTGTCAACACTCTACACGTCCAAGGACAAAAATGACTATTTACCCAAATTAAAACTCATTTTATTTTTTATTATATTCTTTTTATCTTTTACTTATGGACTTGACCGGACAGTAGCATTTTAACTTCAGTTCTACTTCTACTTCAGATAAGTTTTTTCCAGAGCATTCTAGAACCTCTCATTTCCTCTGATTCTTAATCACCAAGTAGCCTTCTTCTTTGTGAAGCCCCTGTTTTTGTACAAGTAAGGTAACAACTTTCTTTTCTTTCTTTTGTTTAATACTTCTTTCTTCTTTTTCTTTCTCTGTTTTTTCTTTCTTCTTCTTCGTCCAACATTTTAACTTCTTTCATCTTCTTCCTCTGTTTTCTTGATGCTGGGGTAGGGGTAGAGCAGAATGAATAGATGTTTTCTTGATGCTTTTAGCTTTTTTTTTTTCTTATTATATGTCTTTATTGGGACTTGTTTATCGAATTAGTTTTTAGCTTATTTTGATTATGGGCGTCATTAGGAGTTGTTTAGCTAATTAACTTTCAGCTGTTTATAGCATTTTTTTATTATATTGGGAAAGGGGGCAGAGGAGAATGAACATATTTTGTTTTGAACAATTTAACTTTTGAGATAATATTATGTTAATGTTTGTCCAGCTTTTTTTTTTTTTTTTGCATATAACATGCTTTTTTTTATGCATATTTAATTGTTATATATTTTCTATTTCAACCGTTATGTGGCTTTCGCTATTTGACCGAGTTATTTGCTATATTCTAATAATGGATTTTCAACTTTCTGTGATTTTCGGCTATCCACCATTGACAACACTGTTCAGTATCTACTAGAAAATCACCAAAGAACTTATATCCGGTGAAAGGCTAGACTAAATATATGGCATAAGCACTAAATCAGAAATAAAATAGGGAAACAACCATGTAAATTTCCACCTTTACATGCATCTAGTCTTGTCAGTTTGCCATCCTGACACCAATTGATTAATGCAATCTACTCAATAAGATTACGTAAGTCTACTCAAACACTATTGCACGTATTTTTTCCTCCCTATTTATCAAGTGAACTCTATGTTATCTCAAGCATACATGTGCACTAACAACTGTGAAATCTCGATCAAACATATTAAAATGCATACTTTTAACAAATGAAAACAAATTTAAGCTAAATGTACAATCATTCTTATAATCCACTTTGCCAACAAAATTCCAAATATAAAAACCTCAATATTTCATTTTGAGACAAGGCAAAGCATGTACTTATTTTTAATTATTTAAGTATGCTCCAAGTTGCAAAATAAATCCTTGAAACTTCAAAATATTATAAAAGCCATTTTATGGTCCAACTTGTCAACGACTCTCAACAATTTACTAAATTTATTTGGCTTTTCATTTATTAACATGGAACCCAGATTAAACCGATTTTAGTTTATTTTTCCCAAATAAAATTGAACCCACAATCCAATGTACAACAATGACACCAAAAAATGGTTTGAAATAAATATTATATCAGTAGACAATAAGCAGAAGTCAACCCAGTTTACTAAGGCTTCGCCCCCAATGATCACCAAAAATAAAACTAAAAATGAAAGCACGAAATATTACTTTACGAATATTATATCTGAAATAATAACATTGCCATCATATTTTTTCAACATGATTGAAAGGTTTACCTTTTCAATGATTCTTACTCATCCAAAAGCTCATCTTATTGTCACATCATCATTTATCTGGATCGCAGAAATGTGAGCAATCTTTGACCAGTGAGCAATCTTAGACCAGAATTTGTATTTCCTTTCCCGACCTCTATACCTTGCAGCTAGTGGAGGACAGTCATTTATACTCAGTAATTCAAGAGAGGGTGGCAACTGATCTTCGGGCAAGGATTCGAGGCTTCTACAATGCCAGACATGAAGCTTCTGGAGAGAAGTAAGATGTCGAAGACCATTTCCTTCCAACAACTTTAAACCATCAAAACCGTGCAAGCATAGAGACTGGAGAGAAGTGGGAAGTAACATCTCCTTCAGCAGGGTGTTTACCAGATCTTCCTCCCCAACACCGCAGATGCGAAGACAAGACAGAGAAGTCAGGCGTTGGAATAACAAACCTAACTCAAGTTTAGACATAGATGATAGCATTCCAACATCAACAGAAAGGAATTGTAAAGTGGAAGGCAAACACCTTGGGAACAAGGATGCTAGCTCTGGAAGCCTATAAAGCCACAAGCCGTTAAGGACAGGGAGATCATCAATCTGTTCTGAAAGTGACTTGAGTTTCTCACAATCAGTGACAACAAAATAAAATAATTTGGGAGCTGTCTCTCCACCTTGAGTAGTAATCGCTTCCAAGTTGGGACAACCATGAATATAAAGATATTCAAGGGCAGGGAAACTGTCTAATGGAAAGGATGTTAGGGAATGGCAACTATTCCAAAGTCTCAGTTCTTCAAGTGATGAGTATTTGTGCCATGTTTCATGAGAGAGAAATTCTAAGTTCCAACACTCTCTAATTTCAAGTGATTTCAATGATGTGGGCAAACCATCAGGTGGGAAGGAAATTAAATAATGGATATTTCTAAGAATCAACTTTTGAAAACAATTGGCACCATGTATCATTTTTGGCAAAGACTGCAAACTATCATACTCTCCAATAAATAGTTCTTGACAAGAAAAGTTTAGAAGCAAAGCCAACAAGCCATCTCCACTTTCTCGGATGCATATTACTTCAATTGATGTGTTCCATCTCAGATCACATGATTTTGCCTCTAGTTGATTGCACTTTGAGATACTGACCTCTGTCAATGAAGGTAGAAAGCGGGGCAAGCTTCCTCTCAACTTGGGACAATCAGATAAACTCAAACGCTTAAGACAAGGAAAAGGAAAGTTGCTATCTTCACCCTCAAATGGTAGCCACTCCTCCCACTTTGACATCTCTTCAAACTGGAGACTTTCTAGTAATGGAAATGGCTGAAAAGTAGGGGAGCCTCCGTTGTTGCAGTAAAATTCATGACCAACTATTTTCATGGCTTTCATGCTTTTAATGACAAGCTCCTTAAGAGAAGGTAGTTGTCCAAATTGTGGAAGTGACAAACAATAGTTGCAATTACTGATACTAAGGACTGTAACATTAGAATACGAAGAATCACCCAGCCATTCTGGAAAGCTTGTGCCACCATAGGATGTGATGTTGAGTTTCTTTAAATTTAATGACGGTTGCAGGTTCCCAAGTACATCTTTGGCAATTTGTGAGAATTTGCCCCACTCCAGCGTAAGCTCCTCAATTTGCTCTTTTTTCTTTAATTCTGCTTGAAATGCATCCATCGGATCACCAACATTTTGTAGCTCCAAAATGGAAATATTACCCTGCAGATAAGGAAATTTCCCTAATTCTCTTATCCTTAGTCCATCTTGTCTGCCTACAACAAAAGAAGTCAATGTACGAAGGTCTTTCAGTTTGCATATTTCTGTCGGCATCTTCAACTTTATGTCACTAATATCAAGGTGGCGTAGATTGACCAAATTTCCTATCTGCCCTGGCAGCTGAGTAAGAGATTTACAATTTGAAAGTTTCAAAGTCTGCAAATTGTAAAGCATGAAGGTTTCATCAGGCAGCCTTTCTATGGAAGTATAGGAAAGGTCAAGATATCGCAGAAGCACCAAATTGCCAATTGACTCAGGCAGCTCACTGATATTTTTGTATTGAGACAATGACAGTGATCGCAAGCATCTTAGTTTTGGCAACCAATCATGGGACACCATTTTAGCTAAGTAATATTCATAATTTGGATTTTGGAGTTGTGGTAGAAAGGTCCGCAAACATTTTAACTCATACAAGCGCTCAAATCTTTCAGATTTATCATACGATTCTCTAGGAAATGCTAAATGGCGAACAGTTCCTGGGATTTCATCACCTTCAAAGTAGAAAGAAATTTTTCCTGATACTAGTCTAGCTAAATCATAGATCAGATCATGCATTCGAAACTTCTCTGCTTCAGCTTTGTCTTTTTCAATCAAAGATCTAGATAATAATTCATTAAAGCAATCATCACCTATTGATTCCATTGCTCTATTATCTCCATGGTTTTGTTGAAGAAAGCCTTCCGCCATCCATAACAAAATCAATTCCTTCCTATCCAACAAATTTTGTTTTGGAAAAATTGAACAATATGCAAAACATCTTTTCATAAATGCTGGCAGATGAAGATAACTTATGTGTAAAGCTGGCAAAACATCACCATGTGCCCATGAGTTGCTGTTCAGAATTTTATTCCATTCCCCGACATCAACATTGGATCGCAAAAGACCTCCCAACGTTTTAGCAGCTAATGGCAGACCTTCGCATTTTCTTGCAATTTTCCTACCAATCTCTTCTAATCTTGGATGTTTGTCATAACCTTCATCACCAAATGCATGTCTAGCTAGTATGTGCCAACAATTTTCAACCGTAAGAGGTTCCAGCGCATGAATGTATAATGTTCGTGCGACCTGTGCAACTCCTTGTTGTCGGGTTGTCACAATAATCTTACTTCCCTTTTTCCCGCTCCTTAGAGGAGCTATCAAGTCAACCCAATCATTATACTTGTCATTCCAAAGGTTATCTAGCACAAGCAAAAATTTCTTCTCTCTTAAGATATTGTTTAATTCAACACGAAGAACATCAAAATTAGTAATAGGACAATCTTTCAATGTCCGTTACTCTAAAATTATCAAAATCATCTGATACCCATACCCAAGCTCTCGAATCAAAATGTTTTTTCACTTCACCATCATTGTAAAGGGATTGAGCAAGGGTTGTTTTTCCGAGACCTCCCATGCCCAATATTGGGATCACTCCTATATTATTGTTCTTCTCATCATCATCAGATAGAAGCATTTTCCGTATCTTCTCTTTGTCATCCGTTCTTGCAATAACAACAGGCTCAACCAATGAATCTGCCCTCCTTCTATAAGAGACTGGTCTAGAAACAATTTGCAACATGAGACGATCTTTTTGGTTCACATAATTTTCTAGCTTTTTAGATAAATCTTCGAGCTTGGAATTCATGTTCTTATAAAATATTTTAGAGCGTGAAGAAACAAATGATCTGACCTTGGTAGTAAATGCTTTAGATTCTCCCTCCACCTTGCATCTATAAGATTCTGTATTGATTTCATCCAACAAATCTTCTGCGTCATAGACAACATCTTTCAACCCATGAAGCCATGTTTTCACCGAAGGATTAGTGATCTGCTTCTCCTCAGCATCATTAAGCACAACCGTAAGTTCCCACAGCTTCGTATTCAACTCTTCCAACATAGAAACATTCAACTTTGTGCTGAAAAGAAAATCTCTAACTGTTGAAGCTATCTTGTTTAGTAAGATCTCCACAGAAGCAGAGATTAGCGCCTCTCCCACCCCAGCCATTTCTTCTCTTCTCTTGCAACTTGGATCACAAGTTCAGAACAACACTGAAGCTCTAGCCAAATGAAGAATGTGATAAGTACAACTTGTGGTAGTGAGGAATTGCTGATGCTTTTATGATGTCAAATCAGTAGTAGTATCTTCCTCCTCTATTCCGTGCGTCTTTTATGTAAATATGGATAACCGTAAATATTAATACAGATGTCTCATCAATTAACACTAATATTTTGGTTTAAATACTGGTTTAGATTGTTTTTTTTTTAGTCTTTTTGACATAATAAATTAATATTTTATGACAATTTTTAATATTTTGTAACGATTTTTTTAGTATTTCATGATAATCTTAAAATATAGATTTAAGTGATTAAAAATTAAAAATTAATTTATAATAATTAAAAATTGTTATAAAATATTAATTTATTATGTCAGAAATTAAAAAAATAATGTGAAAATTCAGAATTAAAAAAAAAAAATACTATTTTAGATTTTAAAGACTAAAAATATACACATCTCATATGCAAAGAATAAAACCATATTTTTATTAATGCATCTTCTGAGTAAAAAGTATAAGTTGGGAGGGACTTTTTGGGAGTGCGCATCCACATCCTTGACAGTGTGCATCACCTTGCTTTTAAACTTTTTAATGTATAATATTCTAACAAAAATGCAGAGCACTAAGTACCTTTTAAGGCATATATATATATATATATATATATATATATATATATATATATATATATTTATATTTGAATTTTGTGTTTGATTTCTAATAATTTTTTTTTATTTTTGTTTTCTGATAAAACAATTTTTTTTTATTTTTTTTATACTTTTTTTAGTCCATGTAAAATTAGCAAATTAGTAAATAAAATTGGAGGATTTATTAGAAATTTCGAAAACATATTTTAACTTATCTTTAAAAATGCAAATAAAATTGTTCTGGAAGGAATTTGATGATAAGTAAACCGGGATGTTGCTTTAATCCCAACTACTGAATCTAGCTCTTGGGAAATACTCGCTCTTGAAGACATGATAGATAATTAGAATTTGACATTAGCTAGATGCTTGAACATTGTGAGCTGGCAACTTCTATAAAGAAGCAATCGAATTTGGGGAAACCGTTTCAGAAGTGATCTATCGATAAGTAAACTAGGATGTTGCTTTAATCCCAACAATTGAGAACTTGAGGTTTGTACTAGGAAAGCCATGTTGCTCAAAGTTAGTCGCGATGCTTAGGCGGATGTTGGCTTCCTGGTAGTAATAACCAATCTCACGCGGTATGTGTGATCATATAACATGAAACGTGTGCTACAAGTAATGATAGCTGGAACATCGTGATAGATGGATAACTGATTTTCCAGCCTCCGTGCATGATATAAAAGGCATAAAGTTCTCGTAATTAACCAACTCTAGTTAACTCTATCACATGACCTAAGAATCTTATTTACTTAAGTGCTAGAGTGATTGTTGGCACCACAATGCCTCCGTTGAACTTGTTTGGCACTATCATGGATTGCCATTGGATTTCGCGTTTGTGGATCCAACCTCTAAACCGAATCTCCATCTCTTAAACCAAAGAAGTGGAAGAAGAAGCTCCTCATTTTGGAGAAAAACCATAAAGGCTGAGAAATGAAGATTTTGACCAACCGGAGCATGATGCATGCCTTTCTTCTAAAATAATGTTGATCAGGATAAGGCCGGTAAGGAACAACCTGACAAAATAGATGCTCCCACTGTCGAGAATGTTTCTCATCAAAACAAAGCAGCTGATACGGTGAACGTCATTGTTGTCAAATGAGATTTTGAAGGGTTGGGATGTCGGTTGACTTTGCACTGATTTCCTGAACAGTTTTTTTCTTGAAGTTTCAATTTCCTTTTGTTGAACACCATTTATTTCACTAGTTTTTATAACTACTCTTGTTTTCATCAAACTGTGTTTTATTATTTGACCGTCTTCATGACTCATTTCTGTGGGTTTCTTGTTTCTTCCTTTGTTGGCTTACTAAACACTCGTAATCGTGGGTAGTTGTGTCTCAACACCTACTACATTTATTGCCTGTAACTGTTTAATGCAAAAATGACGCATTTTTGCTCAGAAATTTCAAACTTCTCATTTACTGCGAATCTGCACTTATTGCGTATATCTGTTTTGACTTAGTCATTAAAGCCCTTTATTGTCATTGCGCTTCTATTGTTCGCTTTTTAAGGTGTTAGGCGTGGCTCATAAATATAACTACCCCTCTTTGTTACCTTGCTAAAAAGCAAACCTTATCTTGGTGCTTTCTCCTTCATTGTCTATTCAAAGTACCCTAAACTTGAAGAAACTTTGGTGCTTTTGGTTGTTTCTACTTCCTCATCTAATCAAAGTACCCTAAACTCAAAGAGATTCTAATGTTCTTAACGTTTTTCTTCCTCAAGCTAAGGGTGCTTGAGTGGATGATGGGGGGTTTCCACCATAACCTTGACCATTTCCTTTGGTTTAAGAGTTCAAATTTCTCTTTTCTTTTGGAGCGTATTAATAATAGAATTGTAGGGTGGAAGAGTAAGTTCCTTAACCAGGCTCGAAGAATCACGTTAGCTAACTCAGTTCTTGCAACTATTCCTTACTATACTATGCAGAACTTGTGGGTTCCAGAGAGCATTTGTAACAAGATTGATTCTAGAATGAGGTGTTTTATTTGGGGTGGAACTAGGAATAATTGGGTGGATCGGTCTACTATCCACAAAAGTAGGCAAATGAACACAACTTTGTTGGGAAAAAACATCTGGGCCTTGCTGCATGACCAACATAAACTTTGGTTTAAGATCCTATAGGCCAAATACCTAAAGAATGTCAATGTCTTACAATAGGAAGTCACTAATGGTTGCTCCTACACTTGGAGGTTTGTTTTGAAGGCTCGGGACATCCTCAAGGGGGGCTTTTCAATTCGAATAGGTTCTGGGGAGAGTTCCTTTTGGTTCACTCCATTGCCTGGAAGTGGTTCTCTTTTGCATAAAATTGATAACATTCATGAGAGGGATTTAGACTTGCGGGTTAGTGATGTCTTTGTTGATGGGAGTTGGCACTTTGATATTATGACTACAACTATCCCTGAGGACATTCATAATCACCTCCCAGGGATCTTCATAAACCCAATTTTGATGGATACTTATATATACTTTCAAGGACTTCCCTTTGGCTAAAAAAATCTGGTGTATGCTGAATTTTGATTCAGTTCCTAATTTCTTTGACATGGATGCAATGCTTTGGTTTCGACATGTTCAAGGAATACAACAAATTCTCTTTGGTATAACTTTGTGGTTTGTCTGGCGTGCTCAGAATGAATCTATCTTCAAAGATAACAATTGGTCCACTTGGTATTCCTACAATCAGATCAGGACCATGGAGCACACATTCTTCTCCATGATACCAAGCAGCTACATAGCACAAAATCCCCTATGTTAGTCAGATGGAACCCTCCTCCACCTCAAGCTATGAAGATAAACACTAATGGGAGCTCCCTCGGAGATCCATGTGCAACTGGTTTCGGTGGAATTCAAAGAGATGACTTGGGCAATTGGATTATGGGGTTCAAGGGTTATTGCGGTTTCAGTTCAAACATGACAAGAAAACTGTTTGGCATCTTCCATGGCCTTCGTATTGCAAATTAAAGGATGCGGGTTATCACCTTGTCTTTTGTGAGACAGACTCAATAGCAGTGCAACAGATGATTACACAGGAGTCTCAATCCAGAATCAACATGCTTCTTATCCCATCCATTTGAGCCTTCTCGACTATGATTGGGAGTTATCCTTTAAGCACAATCTGCATGAAGGGAACGTGTGTGCATATTGGTTGGCAAAATCATCAGCATAATCTCCCAAGAGCCTTTTTGTTTGATTACGAATTGCTTTCAGCCCAAGCTTCCTTTGTTATTAGCTGATGCTATGGGTTTTGTTTTTCTGAGGCAGTAGCTATCCTTTTGTTTTGTTCTTTATCTTTTATACACATCAAAAACAATATAAAGAATTATTAGTGAATCATTAAAAACTTAAAGTCATTACAACATAATTTGAACCAAATTAAAATAAGAGACATAATACATTCAAGTTTGATGCAATTAAACCTTCCTTTGAACAAATTCAAAACTGAAAATAAAACATCAAATCATGAGAAATGACAGAGATAAATTTAATCTTTGTTTTTGACTATCCTTATTCTCTTCTCTTCAAACCATCTTAATATGCAAAATTTGGACAAATAAATTACTTTAATATCTCAAAATTTGGAGAGCACCGAAATTTGTATATAAGAATAAGAACAACGACCATAAATTAATAAATTTAAGTCAATTCTTAGGAGAAAAAATGGTCTATAAACAATATTCACGTGATGGAGAAGGAGAAACTTTTGAAGGAGAATGGTTTGTTGCGGAGCCAGGTTCTTCAAAGCCATTTTTTAGGAGAAAAATGATCCATATACAATACTCATCTAATGGAGAGGGCGAATCATTTGTTGTGGAATCAAGCTCTATGGAAGCAAGCTTCATGATGATGAATCAAGTATGATTCAAGTAGTTTTGATGATGACAAAAAGCCCAAAAGAATGATGTCAAGATTGAGTCAACAAGTTCAAGATCAAGATTAAAGAAAAGACATCAAGAAAAATCAAGATTCAAGATTCAAAAGAAGAAACCAAAAAGCAACAAGTCAAGACTTCACAAGGGAAGTATTGAAAAAGATTTTTCAAACACCAAACATAGCATAATTTTGTTTTACAAGAAAAGTTTTTCCAAATTTTTCTAAGTTACCAGAGTATTTACTCTCTGGTAATCGATTACCAATTACCTATAATCGATTACCAGTCGTAAAGATTGATTTCAAAAGCTTTTAACTGAATTTGCAACGTTCCAAATGTTTTTTAAATGATGTAATCGATTACAATATATTGGTAATCGATTACCAGTGTATCTGAACGTTGAAATTCAAATTCAATTTTGAAGAGTCACATCTTTTCATAAAATGCTTTGTGTAATCGATTACATGGTTATGGTAATTGATTACCAGTAATAAGTTCTGAATAAAAAGTCAAGAGATGTAACTCTTCCAATGATTTTGTCAAAGATTTTCTCAAGGTTATAACTCTTCCAATGGTTTTCTTGACCAGACATGAAGAGTCTATAAAAGCAAGACCTTGACTTGCATTTCAATAACACTTACAACGTTTTGATCTTCTAAAACAACTTTTGTGAAATCTTGAAACCTTTGCTACTCATCTTTCTTCTTCTTCCTTTGCCAAAAAGCTTTCTAAGTTTTATGTTTTCCAAACCTTGTTCTTCTGCAAGTGAAAATTCTGCTGAAAACAAAAGTGTGCTATATTTTATCATTCTCTTCTCCCTTTGCCAAAAAGAATTCAACAAGGACTAATCGCCTGAATTCTTTTTGTGTCTCTCTTCTCCCTTTTCCAAAAGAACAAAGGACTAATCGCCTGAATTCTTTTGTGTCTCCCTTCTCCCTTTTCAAAGAATTCAAAAAGACACAATTTGAGAATTCTTTTGATTCTTCCCTTTCCCTTAAACAAAAGATTTCAAAGGACTAACCGCCTGAGATATCTTTTGTTTCCCCTTACAAAGATTCAAAGGACTAACTGTCTTAGAATTCTTTGTCTTAACACATTGGAGGGTACATCCTTTGTGGTACAAGTAGAGGGTACATCTACTTTGGTTGTTGTAACTGAGAACAAGAGAGGGTACATCTCTTGTGGATCAGTTCAAGTGGAAGGTACATCCACTTGGTTGTTCAAAGAGAACAAGGGAGGGTACATCCCTTGTGGATCTTTGCTTGTAAAGGATTTTACAAGGTTGAAAGAAATCTCAAGAACCGGTGGTTGCTTGGGGACTAGATGTAGGCACGGGTTGTTGCCGAACCGGTATAAAATTCTTGTGTTTGTCTTCTTCTTCCCTACTCTCTTTAATTTCCGCTGTGCACTTTAATTATCGCTTTTACTTTTGGTTAAGTTTCTATTTCTGTTCTTTACCTTCTTAACATTATAGTAAAATCCTAATTTAATCTAATAACATTAAGAAGGATAGATTTTTAATTAGTAAAGGTTCATTAATAATTAATTCAACCCCCCCTTCTTAATTATTCCTAGGCCACTTGACCAAACAAGTGGTATCAGAGCAGGTATCTTGTAGAAAGTTTAACCACTTCAAGATTCATGGCCTCTTCAAATTCTCTGTTTCCTGTAGGAAATTCCATCCATAGGCCACCTATCTTTAATGGTGAGGGTTACCACTATTGGAAAACCCGTATGCAGATTTTCATTGAAGCCATAGATTTAAACATTTGGGAAGCAATAGAAATAGGACCTTACATACCCATTGTAGTAGATGTAAGCACTAGTACCACAACACAAAAACCTAGAGACAAGTGGACTGAAGAGGATAGAAGAAGAATCCAATATAATCTTAAAGCCAAAAACATTATCACTTCAGCCCTAAGAATAGATGAATATTTTAGAGTGTCAAACTGTTCAAATGCCAAGGAGATGTGGGATACACTACAACTTACTCATGAAGGCACCACTGATGTGAAAAGATCTAGAGTCAATACCCTTACACATGAATATGAATTGTTTAGGATGAACCCTAATGAAAACATCCAAAGTATGCAGAAAAGATTCACACACATAGTCAACCATCTTGCATCCTTAGGAAAAATATTCCCTAATGAAGATTTAATCAATAAAGTTTTAAGATGTTTAAGTAGGGAATGGCAGCCCAAGGTAACTGCCATTTCTGAAAGTAAAGATCTTTCCTCTATGTCTCTTGCTACTTTGTTTGACAAATTGTAGGAACATGAAATGGAACTCCAACGACTTAATCAAAATGAAGAAATCGACAAAAAGAAAAGAAGCATAGCACTTAAAACCTCCTCATCAATGCAAGAGGAAAATGAAGATGAAGAAGACTTCTCACTCTTTGTGAAGAAGTTTCAAAAATTTGTCAAGAAGAGAAGAATCGAGAGGCGTCAAAACTTCAACAATGGAAAAAGATCTCAAGAAGACTCTCAAATTCTTAGATGCTACAAATGCAACCAACTTGGTCACATCAAAGCAAATTGTCCCTCAAATGAGGAATGGCCTGAGAAGAATGATAAGAAAAGGTATGAAGAAAGAAGGACCAAGAAGGCCTACATTGCATGGGATGACAATGACTCATCCAATGGTTCAGAAAAGGAGATCAACCTTCTAACCAAAGACTATGAGAGCGATGAGAACATCTCTCAAGAAGATTAAGCAAAAAGCAAAAGTATGACTTCCATCTTTGAAGATCTAGACACTTTAATCATGAAAAAGGTAACATCAAAACCATTATCTTTTAAAATTTATTTTGGTTGAAATTTTGCTTTCAATTAATTTGATTATGATGACTAACAAAATTTTATTTGTTTGTCTTGATTGATTGAAATTGTGAGTATGTGTTTATATGTTTTGATTGAGTTAATTTTCTTTCTCAAAGTATGAAGTTTCTTTTAAATATTTGATAATGTCTATGATCATTATTCTTCAATACTTGTGTTGATTATTTTGATATAATTGAATATATACAATGACTATTTTTTAAATGATTGTGCATGTTTTTGAATGTGATATGTGAATTACTTGCTTAAGTTTTTTTTAAAAAAAATGTTTTAAAATTGTAAATGTTATATATATTTATTTTTTTAAGAAAAAGGGTATTTTGATTTTTATTCAAATCCTTTTTCCCTTAAGAGTCCTTCAACATTTAGTTTTGACTGAAATGCTCACTGGTAATCAATTACTACAATAGTGTAATCGATTACAGGCAGTTAAGAAGGGTGTAATCAATTACCAAAAATTGTAATCAATTACAACGCGTCCCTGCCCCTATATATTCTAATTCAAAATCAGAAATCTGCAACTCCTCGTTTTCTCTTGCGAACCCTCGTTCCCAATTCTTGTTTATGCCATATCTTGCTCATTTCTTGTCCAAATCAAGTCCCACAAAGCCCAAAATTCTTATTTTTTCATTCTCCTTCACTTCAACTGATTGAAATTTCAAATAACTTTCTCAAATAGTGGAACCATCAAAGAAGCACAAGGGATCTTCGAGTCGAAGCCAACGACATTCCTGTAGAAGCAAGCTTCATTGCTTCATGATGATGAATCAAGATTGATTCATGATGATGAATCAAGATTGATTCAAGGTGTTTTGATGATAACAAAGATGATGACAAAAAGCCCATGAGAATGATTTCAAGATTGAGTCAAGAACAATTCAAGAATCAAGAGAAAGATTCAAGAGAAGTTTCAAGTTTCAAGTTTTCAAGAATCAAGAATAATCTAGATCAAGATTCACGACTCAAGATTCAAGAATCAAGAAAAGGCTCAATCATGATAAGTACAAAAAAAGTTTTTCAAAACATTGAGTAGCACATGAAGTTTTCACAAAAGCTTTTACCAAAGAGTTTTTACTCTCTGGTAATCGATTACCAGTTTACGGTAATCGATTACCAGTGGCAAGTTTTGTTTTCAAAAAGCTTTCAACTGAATTTACAATGTTCCAATCAATTTCAAAATGGTGTAATCGATTACAATATATTGGTAATCGATTACCAGCGTGTTTAAACGTTGAAATTCAAATTCAAATGTGAAGAGTCACATCCTTTCACAAAAATGCTTTGTGTAATTGATTACAATGATTTGGTAATCGATTACCAATGATAAGTTTTGAACAAAAATCAAAAGATGTAACTCTTCCAATGGTTTTCAAGTTTTTCTAAAGGTTATAACTCTTCTAATGGTTTTCTTGACCAGACATGAAGAGTCTATAAAAGCAAGTCCTTAACTTGCATTTTTAAGACATTGATTATAATCTTTTACATCCTTTGAATCTCTTTGAACATCTTCTTGAATTTCTTCTTCTTCTTCATTTGTCAAAAGCTTTCTAAAGTTTTCTGGTTTTCCAAACCTTGAAAACAAAATTGTGTTATTCATCTTTTTCATTCCCTTCTCCATTTGCCAAAAAGAATTCGCCAAGGACTAACTGCCTGAATTCTTTTTGTTTCTCTCTTCTCCCTTTTCCAAAAGAACAAAGGACTAACCGCTTGAATTCTTTTGTGTCTCCCTTCTCCCTTGTCAAAGAATTCAAAATGACACAGTCTGAGAATTCTTTTGATTCTTCCCTTTCCCATAAACAAAAGATTTCAAAAGACTAACTGCATGAGAATTCTTTTGTTTCCCCATTCACAAAGTTTCAAAGGATTAACCGCCTGAGAACTTTGTCTTAACACATTGGAGGGTACATCCTTTGTGGTACAAGTAGAGGGTACATCTACTTGGGTTGTTGTGACTGAGAACAAGAGAGGGTACATCTCTTGTGGATCAGTTCTAGTGGAGGATACATCCACTAGGTTGTTCAAAGAGAACAAGGGAGGGTACATCCCTTGTGGATCTTTGCTTGTATAGGATTTTACAAGGTTGAAAAGAAATCTCAAGGACCGCAGGTCGCTTGGGAACTGGATGTAGGTACGGGTTGTTGCCAAACCAGTATAAAACTCTTGTGTTTGTCTTCTTCTTCCCAACACTCTTTAATTTCCGTTGTGCACTTTAATTAGTGCTTTTACTTTTGATTAAGTTTCTATTTCTATTCTTTACTTTCTTAACATTTTAGTAAAAGCCTAAGAAGGGTGGATTTTTAATTAGTAAAGGTTCGTTAATAATTAATTCAACCCCACTTCTTAATTATTCCAAGGCCACTTGATCCAACAATTCCAAGGCTTAGGAAACGCAGATTCCCTCCTCCATTTCCTCTTCCTCGTTGTTCTCATCAGAAGAACAACGAATACGATACACAAACCTTTTCTCCTATCGTTCCATTATTGATCCTAAATTCATAGACATGGACTTCTTTTCAAATGAGAGTTTTGAATGCATTCAGGCATTTGAGAACTCAAATCTCATTCCTTTTATGTCTTTGAAATCGCCTGTCTATTCTGAATTAGTTAAAGCCTTTTATTCTAACCTTGAAATTCAAGAAAGCAGTTTGATTTCTGAGGTTTTTGGGATAAAAATGGTCATTGACCAATCCCTATTCTATGACTTGGCCCAATTATCTAGTGAAGGTGTACCATTTGAAGGTACACTGAATGATGATTGGAAATTTGATTTCTCTGTGCATGATGCCCGCCGGTTGGTTTGCACCAACCAAGCGGATATGACCGGAAGGCTACTTGTCGGATCATTGACTTTTGAAAGCCGCATCCTTCATTATCTCATTGTGTGTATTTTACTTCCAAGATCTTCAAACCTTGCACAGGTTTCTGAAGAAGATCTTATTGTCATGTGGGCTTTTCATACTGGCCGACAAATTGGGCACACTTAGTCTGATATCACATGTATAAGGCACTGCGATTAAATGCTCCACTACCATATCCACACCTAGTCACTATCTTCCTTCAACACTTTAACATCCCTCTTGATTCTGAACCTTATGTTCCAATCAAGAGATCCTTTCTGATAGGTGCTGTTGTGGTTGCATCTTTTGGTTTCCGCAAAGAGCGTGATGGCTCTTGGGTAAAAAAGGGTGCTCAACCTCATGATGATGAAGGAGACTTACCAGTAGGAGAGGATTCCCCTCTCCTTCAGAGTATCTTGGACAGGTTTGATGGACTTCAAACCTTTGTTGGCGAAAGGTTTGATGCTTTGGAACAACAAGTGGACATGCGTTTCGACGGAATGGACTCAAGGGTCACCAAGGTTGAAGAAGATGTCACTTTCATCCGCACATGCTTTGATCTACCACCACCACCACTACCATCATCTTAGTTTCTATTAATTTTTAGTATTATTATTAGTACTTTGATTTCAAGCCGTGTATTTGGCTATGTCTTAAAAACACTTTCTAGTATTTTTTTATTTATGCATTAGTAGTTTTATTTGGTTATTATGAATGACTTTCTGAATTATATGACACTCTATGAAGTATTATATTTCTAGTTTGATGAATGGTTAAGTTATCTTGTTTAATTGTTTTCTATTTTGTGTATGTCATTTATGTATGGTTTCTATATTTTTTTACCTTTCTAAGTTTGATGAATGGCTAAATTATCTTGTTTAATTATTTTCTAATTATCTTGTATGATTAGTCATTTATGTATGTTTTATATTTCTTACGTATTTTTGCTTTTTGTTGATGCCAAAGGGGGAGAGAAAATAGGGATTAAATAAGAACTCATATAATTAAATAACTTAAATTCAAGTAAAGCTTAAACTAAAAAACAAAGGGGGAGAATATGGAGAAATAAGTGAGTGATCGACTAGGAAAAAGAATGTGTATGTGTTTCTTGATTTCAAGGTTGTTATCATCAAAAAGGGGGAGATTGTAGAAACAAGCTTCATGATGATGAATCAAGTATGACTCAAGTAGTTTTGATGATGACAAAAAGCCCAAAAGAATGATGTCAGGATTGAGTCAACAAGTTCAAGATCAAGATTAAAGAAAAGACATCAAGAAAAATCAAGATTCAAGAGAAGATGAATTCAAGATTCAAAAGAAGAAACCAAAAAGCAACAAGTCAAGACTTCACAAGTGAAGTATTGAAAAAGATTTTTCAAAAACCAAATATAGCACAATTTTGTTTTACAAGAAAAGTTTTTCCAAATTTTTCTAAGTTACCAGAGTATTTACTCTCTGGTAATCGATTACCAATTACCTATAATCGATTACCAGTGGTAAAGATTGATTTCAAAAGCTTTTAATTGAATTTGCAACGTTCCAAATGTTTTTTAAATGGCGTAATCGATTACAATATATTGGTAATCGATTACCAGTGTATCTGAACGTTGAAATTCAAATTCAATTGTGAAGAGTCACATCTTTTCATAAAATGCTTTGTGTAATCGATTACATGGTTATGGTAATCGATTACCAGTGACAAGTTCTGAATAAAATGCCAAGAGATGTAACTCTTCTAATGGTTTTCACAAAGATTTTCTCAAGGTTATAACTCTTCCAATGGTTTTCTTGACCAGACATGAAGAGTCTATAAAAGCAAGACCTTGATTTTCATTTCAATAACACTTACAACTTTTTGATCTTCTAAAACAACTTTTGTGAAATCTTGAAACCTTTGCTACTCATCTTTCTTCTTCTTCCTTTGCCAAAAGGCTTTCTAAGTTTTCTATTTTCCAAACCTTGTTCTTCTGCAAGCGAAAATTCTGCTGAAAACAAAAGTGTGCTATATCTTTTCATTCTCTTCTCCCTTTGCCAAAAAGAATTCAACAAGGACTAATCATCTGAATTCTTTTTGTGTCTCTCTGCTCCCTTTTCCAAAAGAACAAAGGACTAACCGCCTGAATTATTTTGTGTCTCCCTTCTCCCTTTTCAAAGAATTCAAAAAGACACAGTCTGAGAATTCTTTGATTCTTCTCTTTCCCATAAACAAAATATTTCAAAGGACTAACCGCCTGAGATATCTTTTGTTTCTCCTTACAAAGATTCAAAGGACTAATTGTCTGAGAATTCTTTGTCTTAACACATTGGAGGGTACATCCTTTGTGGTACAAGTAGAGGGTACATCTACTTGAGTTGTTGTAACTGAGAACAAGAGAGGGTACATCTCTTGTGGACCAGTTCAAGTGGAGGGTACATCCACTTGGTTGCTCAAAGAGAACAAGGGAGGGTACATCCCTTGTGGATCTTTGCTTGTAAAGGATTTTACATGGGTTAAAGAAATCTCAAGAACCGGTGGTTTCTTGGGTACTGGATGTAGGCACGGGTTGTTGCTGAACCAATATAAAATTCTTGTGTTTGTCTTCTTCTTCCCTACACTCTTTAATTTCCGTTGTGCACTTTAATTATTGCTTTTACTTTTGGTTAAGTTTCTATTTATGTTCTTTACCTTCTTAACATTATAGTAAAAGCCTAATTGAATCTAATAACATTAAGAAGGATAGATTTTTAATTAGTAAATGTTCATTAATAATTAATTCAACCCCCTTCTTAATTATTCAGAGGCCACTGGATCCAACAAGCTCTTCGGTATATATATATATTAATTTGAGGCAGAGGAGTGGAAGAAAGTCATATTCTGATTGTTACATTTATAATACAATGAAAGATTTAAAAAAGGAAATTATGCATTAATTTCGATTGATAATATTTTAAATAATTTCAATTTCAGTTAAAGAATTTTAATTAATATATACATCAATTAGAAAAAGAAACCTTTCAAATCATATAATTTCATATGATTTTATTTGATAATATTAAAATCAACGATACTAAGTTGGTAACGGATATGCAAAAAAAAAATTAATTGATTGTGATTTTGATTGATTTCATGATAAAAAATTAATTAAGCAATTATATAAGGTAAACTTGAGATGAAAAATGTGAGATCTATTTTAATTAGTGATTGACATGTGTGCTAATAGAAATATAATACTAGTAGAATAACTCCTACAATGCACAAAGATATATTAAGATTATTATATAAAAATGTTAATGATGTTCATATTTTTAAAGTTAGGTTAAAATACAATTTTTGTGTTCTTATTTTTTTAAATTTATGATTTTATACCTTCTATTTTAATTTAGACATTTTGTGCCTCACTTTAAAACAAAATCACGATTTTAGTCATCGTGACCAATTTCAAATGTTGACTGTGTAATTTTCAATTTTTTAATATATAAATTAAATTTATCGGTAATTAAGTAATTAAAACAACATATACTATATACATGGGTAATAAAAAAAACATGTGTCAACAATAATAGAGTGCACAATCAACATTCTAAATTGACCACAATGACTAAAACTATGAATTTTTTAAAAGTGGAGGACAAAATATTTTAATTGAAAAATAAAAGACTAAAATTTCATATTTAAAAAATAGAGGTCATGATGATGATGGTGGTGATAGTTGATGGAAGTAGTGGTGGTGGCGGCGACAACAATCATGATGGTGATTGCAACGGTGGTCACAACAATGACACTGAAGGTCATGGTGACAAAGGTGGTGGCGGTTGTGATGGTGGTGATGGTGGCAACGAATATGGTGGTGGCAGTGATCATGATGTTGATGGGTTAATTGAGATATTTTAGGGAGTGATTGATCGAGGCCGTACCCGAATCAAATAAACATGAAAATGCAGTAACTAGGAAGTGATCCTAGGTCGTTTCCCAACGAGCAGTGACAAGCCAAATGTTCATAATATACTTGCAGTAACAGTAACAGTAACGATGGGGGGGGGGGTTTGGTTGTTTGGTAATTAAAGAGCAGAACAAATAAAATGGAATACGAAACTACTAATACTAAAAACGGGTTGTTTCCTCTGATTCAGAAGCCACTCTCTTATCCTGGGTTATGGAGAATTCGTCCCTAACAGTCAACCACTTAATCCAACCCTATTTCAATTTACTAAGCGAAAATCAACTTAGGGTTTTCAATACGTGATTAGGCACCACATACACCAGTTAGCCCTTTGTCCATTAAGCATGAACGCAAGTTAGGCTCAGAGGCAATTAGTCGAACACGAAGCGTGCACTGATTAATATTCACGAAATTGGGATAACTGGTGAAGGGAAAACTGCCAGGAAACAGCATTGCAAGCGAAACCTCAAAGAGAGTTGGGCTTCGTCCTCAAAAGGAACAACACCAGAAAATCTAGCCTTCCATTAATCAATAGAGAACGAAATTATAGATTGAAGAACGAAATTTTATTGCTAAAATGAAAAGTCAAAACTGGAATTGCAAAACAAAAAAAGTGTCTAAGAAAAGCCTAAAACTAAAAACGAAAATAGGAGAGAGAAGAAGAGAGAGAGAGAGAGAGAGAGAAAGACTAAAACTAAAAACGAATAATCCAAGAGAGCCCTAAACTAGAACCTTGGTGCTGTTATATAGTTTTTCAGTCCCAAAGCTTACAAATCTGTTTTAAATCCAGGCCCATAAATAAATTAAATTTAAATCTAGATAAGATAAGATAAGATCTAGATTAAATAATATCTAGATGAGAAATTCAAATCTAGATAAGATAAGATAAGATCTAGATTAAATAATATCTAGATGAGAAATTCAAATCTAGATAAGATAAGATCTAGATTAAATAATATCTAGATGAGATCAAATCTAAATAATATCTAGATAAGATAAAGATAAGATAAGATCTAATTTTGTAGAATAAAATAGTCTGCCCTCTTCAAGTCCAAGCTCAATTCTGGATTCAAGCCCAAGCCCAATTCTGGATTCAAACCCAATGCTTCATTAATTCCTGAAATTAGATTAAAAACATCAAATTAGCTGAATGGGCCCAAATAATAAAACTGCCTAATAAATTTGACAATTAAGACTAATCAGTATTTAAAATGGGGCAAAAAGGGTTAAGAAATAGGAGAAAATGATGGCACATCAAAACCCCCCATACTTAGCCTTTTGCACTCCTGGGCAAAATGAAACAAAGAACAAAATCCAAGGATATCAGAGGGAGACAAACAAAAACATTCACATATTTCTCAATGAACATCAAGGAATAAAAGGAATGGGTAACATCTAACATAAGGAGATCCAAAAAGTCAAGACATTCATGAAAATCATCCAAGCAACCCAATCATGGCAAAATAGTTAATCAGCTCAAGAATGAAAAGTGATAAAGCCTCACAAGATATACACTCTATCTCTCAAGTGTCTAGGCTACTATTTACCCTCAAAGCACCCATGAAAGCAAACACCACATAAACTTGGCAAGATTCTAAAATTGACAATCAACCATAAACACAAGCACATGAGGATCAAAAGGTCTTTTAAGGTTGTAATGGGGCCAAGGACAAGGTATGGAGAAATATGGAATAAGGGGCTAAATCCCAAAGGAATAGAGGAGCAAAGGGGAATAAGTGCATATTAAGAAAAAAAATAAGAAAATAAAAAGAAGTAAAGATAAAAATTAAACATGAAGAGTAGAACCAAGAGTTTCATCATTCTTGTGCCATTAAAGATCTTATTCACTCAACTTTATTGCTTTTTTTTTTGTTTTTTCTTTTTTTTTTTTCGAAATTTTTTTTTTTTTTTTTGCCTTTGAGAAACAACATTTCATTCAGCATGTCCAACATTTAACCAATATACAATGTACATCAAGTATGGCCCAAAATACATCATGAAGCATAGTCAACAAAACAAGTTGTCCAATGAAACAAAAACCCCCCACACTTATTCCCAAAACAATTCCAAAGCTCCAAAATTCCTTAAGGATATGGTAATATCATGGTTTTTCACTTAAGGCTTGTAGTGAGCTTCAAAACAAGGAAAGGGAAACAAGGCTCAAAAGGGCTATCAAAGGAATTAATTCAAGGTAAGTCCATTTGGCTAGAAGCTTATAAGAACAAAATTGCCTTAATCATTTCCAAATATGCATGTGAATTAGGACGCATCAACAAGAATCAAGCCAAGGCTATTGTGCAAGCAATCAATGGGGCAAAACACACCAAATGATTATAATGATGGATGGCTCAAATTCTCACAAAGGTAAAATCATCACTTTCAAATTGAGCTTTCAAAACTATCATGACATGTAGAGAAGAATCAAGGATTTCAAGTCACAAAATGTCAAGAACTTTTATTTTCAAAACAATTACCCATTTCTTGAACATATCCTATAATTCAAAGAAAAACATGCAAAGTCGTACGTGCACACAAAATTGACCCAAAATATTAAACTGAAAATCCGACGATTGACCCAAAATATTAAACTGAAAATCCGACGAAACTAACAACATTAACAAATTAACACAACTAACAAATTAACAAAACCAACAAAACTAGCAAAACCAAAGAACACTCCCCCCCCCCCCCCATACTTAAACAACACATTGTCCTCAATGTAGCACAATTAAAAGATTAAAAACAATTAAATCATCAAAGAGAATCGGACAAGTGTAATAAAAGCAAAGAAGGAGATAGGAAAAGAAAAACTCCCTAAGTCATGGTGGAGGAAGAGTAGGGTGGAGTAAGGAAGTCTCTTCCACCACTACGTCCACTAAAGAAGGGTTCGTGAGGAATGGCTTAAGTCGATGTCCGTTGACCTTGAAGCTCTTGTTTGTGGAGTCGCTTTTGATCTCAACTGTACCATAAGGAAAAACATTAGTAACAACAAAAGGACCAATCCACTTAGACCTCAACTTACCACTCATGAGTCCAAGCCTAGAATTATACAATAACACTTTTTGCCCAACCACAAAGTCTTTTTTAACTATCATGCTATCATGGAACTTCTTGGTCTTTTCTTTGTAGAACTTGGCATTCTCGTAGGCGTCTAGGCGGATTTCATCTAACTCACTCAGTTGCAACTTCCTTTCCTCGCCAGCTTGATCCATAGAGAAGTTGCAAGTCTTCATTGCCCAGTATGCTTTGTGCTCAATTTCCACTGGAAGATGACATGCCTTTCCAAAGACAACCCGATAAGGAGACATTCCTATGGGTGCTTTGTAGGCAGTCCGATGTGCCCAGAGAGCATCATCAAGCCTGGTACTCCAATCTTTCCTGCTTGGCTGCACAATCTTCACAGCAAAACACCCAAGATTGAAACAGGGACTTTGTTTGTATTTAGATTAATGCAAACCCAATTTAAAAGCAAGAGATAAGAATTTAAAATAGAAGATAGAAGATAAGGTAAAGAAAAGATAAGATATTTAAAGATAAAATTCGAAGATAAAAGATTGAAAGATCAAAATAGAAGATAAAGATAATAGATAAGATAAGATAAAAAAAAAAAATTAAAGATAAGATATGATAAAATATTTAAATTGCGATAAAGATAACTACTTCTAAGAAATTCAAATAAATAAGATCTAAATCTACTAAATCTAAATACTTACTCCTAAAACCTAACAGTAAAAAAATAAGGAATAACTACTTCTAAGGAAGACCAACAATGAAAATAAGGACTAAAATCTATATATTAAAATCGCTAAAACCTGACAAGTCTAATTAGCCTAGATATATGGATTCTGGATTTGTCTGTTATCAATACCAGTGAACTAATCAACACTAACACACATACTAACACAATACTAACAATTAAACATAAAACACGAAAGGATTAAACACACAACAATAGCTAGCTATTATGAACCTTTGGACACTGCTCCCCGGCAACGGCGCCAAATTTGATCGAGGCCGTACCCGAATCAAATAAACATGAAAATGCAGTAACTAGGAAGTGATCCTAGGTCGTTTCCCAACGAGCAGTGACAAGCCAAATGTTCATAATATACTTGCAGTAACAGTAACAGTAACGATGGGGGGGGGGGGGTTTGGTTGTTTGGTAATTAAAGAGCAGAACAAATAAAATGGAATACGAAACTACTAATACTAAAAACGGGTTGTTTCCTCTGATTCAGAAGCCACTCTCTTATCCTGGGTTATGGAGAATTCGTCCCTAACAGTCAACCACTTAATCCAACCCTATTTCAATTTACTAAGCGAAAATCAACTTAGGGTTTTCAATACGTGATTAGGCACCACATACACCAGTTAGCCCTTTGTCCATTAAGCATGAACGCAAGTTAGGCTCAGAGGCAATTAGTCGAACACGAAGCGTGCACTGATTAATATTCACGAAATTGGGATAACTGGTGAAGGGAAAACTGCCAGGAAACCACATTGCAAGCGAAACCTCAAAGAGAGTTGGGCTTCGTCCTCAAAAGGAACAACACCAGAAAATGTAGCCTTCCATTAATCAATAGAGAACGAAATTATAGATTGAAGAACGAAATTTTATTGCTAAAATGAAAAGTCAAAACTGGAATTGCAAAACAAAAAAAGTGTCTAAGAAAAGCCTAAAACTAAAAACGAAAATAGGAGAGAGAAGAAGAGAGAGAGAGAGAGAGAAAGACTAAAACTAAAAACGAATAATCCAAGAGAGCCCTAAACTAGAACCTTGGTGCTGTTATATAGTTTTTCAGTCCCAAAGCTTACAAATCTGTTTTAAATCCAGGCCCATAAATAAATTAAATTTAAATCTAGATAAGATAAGATAAGATCTAGATTAAATAATATCTAGATGAGAAATTCAAATCTAGATAAGATAAGATAAGATCTAGATTAAATAATATCTAGATGAGAAATTCAAATCTAGATAAGATAAGATCTAGATTAAATAATATCTAGATGAGATCAAATCTAAATAATATCTAGATAAGATAAAGATAAGATAAGATCTAATTTTGTAGAATAAAATAGTCTGCCCTCTTCAAGTCCAAGCTCAATTCTGGATTCAAGCCCAAGCCCAATTCTGGATTCAAACCCAATCAAATTAGCTAAATGGGCCCAAATAATAAAACTGCCTAATAAATTTGACAATTAAGACTAATCAGTATTTAAAATGGGGCAAAAAGGGTTAAGAAATAGGAGAAAATGATGGCACATTAGTGATAATTGAGATATTTTTTAGATTTGTTTGTTGTTTGGTTAATCTTTTAGAAGTTTGACGGTATATTAAGTTTTAATTTGGAATTTTAAATATTTTAATCTCAATTGTTTATTATTTTTAATCTTGATCTGATGGTTGCTATTAATTGTTCTCATCTTTCCATATAAGATTGTGTTCTCACACGAGTCGTGCTTATATTATAAATGTATATCATGTCTTACCGAGTAATGTTTATTTAATTTTAAATGACATTATCAAATAGGCAAATATTTAATGACAAACCATTGTCTCTAACCTAAGTGATTACAAACCTAGCTATTTCTTAGTTTGCAAAATAAATGTCAATCAATAATAGTGTGTTTGGATGGAACAATTGAGTAGGGGAATTCATTTTTTCAAAGAATTTAAAAGGATTCATGATAAAATAGCTTGTTTGGATAGAATATTTGAAAGGAGATTTGATTTTTTGGTATTTTTATAAATCATTTTGATTGACAAAAACAGTGGGATTTCAAATTCTCTAAAAAAAATAAAGAACTTGAAATTATTTTTTCGGAGATGCTCACTTTAAATCACGTTCTTGCTTGCGAATCTTTCTCGCTCAACGCTCCCAACTGCGGGTGACAAAAGTTTTTACGACCGACATCAACATAAGTTGTTTTTCACTGACGTTGGCCGATATTTTTTTCGGTCAGAATTGTTTTGTATGATGTCAACCAAAGCTATTTTTTTGCCGATATCGACTAAGATTTTTTTTAGATGATGTTGGTTAGGGTTATTATCTCACTAACGTCAGTCATGGGAGTTTTTTGCTGATGTCGACCAAGGATTTTTTTAGCCGTTGTCGTCCAGGTTTTTTCAGTTGATGTTGACCAATGATTTTTTTGGCTGACGTTGGCTAGATTTTTTCTACTGACATCGATCCTGGCTAACTTTTGAGTAGACACCTGCTAGGATTTTTCAACCGACGTCAGCTAGGTTTTTCCAGCCAACATCAACCAAAGCTATTTTTTAGCCAATATCGGCTTGGGTTATTTTTCAGTCGATATTAGCTAGGGTATTTTGGCTGATGTCAACTAGATTTTCTTAGTCGAAATCAGTTAGGACTTTTTTTGTTGACATCTACTAGGGTTTTCTAACTGACATCGGTTGAAGCTATTTCTTAACCACATTAGTTAGGTTTTTTGGTTGATGTTGGCTACGGTTTTTTCTACTAACACCAACTAGGTATTTTTGATCGATATCAGACATGATTGTTTTTAGTCGACATCGACTAGGTTCTTACAGTTGACATCCACTAGGGTTTTTTGGTCGACATCGGTCAGAGCTATTTTTTAACCAATATTAGTCAAGGCTATTTTATAGCCGATGTTGGGTAGGATTTTTTGTTCGACATTGGTCAGGGCTATTTTTTAGCCAACTTTGACTAGGGATTTTTTGGCCAACGTTGACCAATGATGTTTTTCGGCCGACATCGGGTAGGTTCTATTAGTCAGCATCGACCAACCTATTTTTTTGCTGATGTTGGATAGATTTTTTTGTCAATGCTTGTTAGGATTTTTTAGGCCGGCGTTGGCTAAAAATAGTTTTGGTCAATGTCGTTCGAATAGACCCTAGCCGGTGTCGGCCAAACAAGCCCTAGCCGACGTTGGTAAAAAAACCTAGCTAACATCGGCTGAAAAATAAACTCAACCAACGTAGCTGAAAAATATTCTTGGCATACTTTGACAAAAAAAACCCTATTTGATGTTGACCGAAAAATAGCCTTGGTTGATGTCAGTTTAAAAACATCACTGGTTGTGGTCAAGTAAAACAACCCTAGTTAAAATTATTTTGTATTTTTAAATTATTAAAACTTAAAAAATATTTTTTAATTAATACTTCAAAATTAGATTGTGTTTTTTTTCTATAAGGTTTTATATTAAAATTTCATCTATTTAAAATATAAAATTGAAATTTTGTATATGGAGGAAATTGAATTTCCCTATCCAAACAAAGAATTTGAAATTGAAGAAATTTGAATTGATTTATCCAAACAAATTATTTGAAAAATGAAGGAAATTAAAAGCAAAGCAATTCAAATTCTAAGCATTTCAAATTTCCTAAAATTTTGAAATTCCTGGTCCAAACACAAGGTTAGGGTATTTTGGATAGATGTTCGTGGGCCTATGCCTTTTGGCTAGTCTACTTCTCCTTTATTCTGTCAGCTGCTTTGCGTTAAGAGTGTGTTTGGAAGTGGTAATTGAAAATTCTAAAGAATTTTAAATTCAGAGAATTTCAAATGCTTCAATTTAAATTCCTTCATTTTTAAAATTATGTGTTTGGATAAAAAATTAAATTTCTTCATTTTCAAAATTGTGTTTGGATAAAGAAATTGAATTTTTTCATTTTCAAAATTTCTTATTTTTATAAAATAATCAAATGCATTCTTACCAAAGAAACCCAACCTTAACCACCACCGAGATCGGGTCATCGTACCCGATCTAGTAACTCCCACTATACAAATAAACCGACGCCGTTTCCCTGTCATGCACAACTTTCGCACCTGTTTCATTGTTAAACTGCAACACTTGAAATAACGCCGCGACACCATCCGACCTAGGAGCCGGCCCAATAGTTGGAGAATGGAACCCACCGGGTACCTCAACGATGACATTTTGGATAAGAAGTAATCGATGGAGAAGTACACTGCGACTATGAGAAGAAGCGATTCCCGACCGGTGACGGCGACCTCGGTGGCTATTGCGGCGTGCCACTCTTTGAATTGCATGCTGAGGTTTTTCATCTCGTTCATGGTTCGAGGGAACTCCCAATCTAGGTCAATGTCGTGGAACCCGAAGGTGCACGCGAGGGTGATGGTGGAGTTGATGAAGGTGGCGCGCGCGGTGGATTTTGCATTGATGAGAGAGAAGAGAGTGGCGTTGGAGTTGGTGCCGCCGATGGAGATGAGGGTGGTGATGGTGGAGCCAAGGGTGGTGGTGAACTTTGTGAGGTTTGTGGCTGTGGAGTTTGAAACGTGTGCGCGGGTGACAGTTGAACAAGTGCGGCGGGAGAAGCTGTTGTTGCAAGAGAGAGAATGGTGAGTGAGAGAATGAAGGAGCGAGAGTTGCTACAGTTCACAAAAGAATTTCAAATTCTTTCATTTTTGAAAAAATTTGAAATCCTAATATTTAAGTTAACTAAAATATCTGACTAAAATACTGAAATTTCAATTTCTTTTCAAATTTATTATCCAAACACCTTATTTAACTGAAAAGTAATTAAAATCCTTTAAAAAATTGAATTACCCTATTAAATTTCTCCATTCAAACATACTCTAAAAGTTTTCCCTGGTGGCCTTAATAGGGGGGCCACCGATGACCTTGACAGTGTAAACGATCATTCTTCTTCCATTTACTGACCTCATTTGTTACCTATTTCTTAATGGTTTACTAGCGTCAATTAATCAAGTTGATCCAAGAAATTGTTGTCAAAATTTGGGGTTACTTGATTAATAGACGCTTGTACTCCATTGAAGTTCTCAGGATAACATGACTAATTTGACAGGGAACTAGAGGCTGAGTTATTCCTTATGAGAACACTATTACCAAATTGCCCCTTGAATTGGTTGTGGGCTCCTATTAAATGTTTGGACTCCTCTAGCCCATGTGCTTATCCGACGCTTGTTAGAGTAGAATTGAGAGAGTTGTCGGAGACTACCCCTCACTTTGCGGTTGCCTCATCTTTCAAATCCAACTAGCTTTGACTCTGGATACATCCTTCGTGAAAAGGCTTGAGGATTGGTCGAATGACCTTTGTCTCATGAGGTGTGATAGTTTCTTCTGCTTTTTCTTTTGCCTTCAGGGTTTTTCAGGTTATTTTGATTAATTGAGAGGGTTTTGTAACTTGAGGAAAACTTTAGCAAAGTGGCCATATCTTTTTGGGGTGCCTATTATACTGCTAGTTTTGTTCTTGCTTATTGACCAATTCGGCCAACAACTCTTAGCTGTTGAAAACTGTTTAACTAGCATGTTACCTATCCTATCACAAGTGACAGGTTGTCAAAGAAGCCTTTTCTCTTTTGACATGGTCGTGATCCATCCATGCTCCTTCTCCTTAGGAAGGGATGTTTTTGCCTAGACTCTTGCATGGCATCAGTCTTTACTTTATGCATCTTTTCTTTTCATTCTAGACAAAGATGTTCTTGTGTGTAGCACTTTATGTTGAAGTGTCATATATTATGAGAAATTTAACGTATTATTCATATTTTACTTTGTAACTTACACCTTAAACAAAGATTTATTTCAAGAAATATATTATTGAGAAATATATTTTATTATGGGAATTATATTTTAATCTCGACCTTAAGTCATATATGAATTTCGTTCATAATCGTCATTTCGAAGCTACTAGTTGAAGGTGGTGATCACGATGCTTGTCATTTTGTCGACCAACTAAGGGTGGTAGCTGTCGCAACCTACCATTTGGCGGGAAGGCGAAGCAAGATAGAAAGGTACGTCTTTTCATGAAGAAAACACATGGAGTTGCCACCAATGTTTATTCGAGGGAAAACATTAGAAAAACCAAAAAGAGAGGTCTGGGAATTTTGAAAATAAGGGTTTGGGAGTTGTTTAGGCATGGGGAAGGTATTAGCACCCCACACGCTCGTCACAAGGGACAACAACCTTTAATCGAGTGTGCAAAACATGACTTCAAAATTGTGTATTTTCCCTTTTTATGTTTTTATTTTTTTATTTTTTTGGGGTCGACAAGGGTGTTGCCCTTGCTCCTACGTATCCTCAGGTGCGATGAGGAATTCAGACCTACGTAGTTCTTTAAGTCTGAAAGTTATGTGTTACATTGATTTTATATTTTTTGAAAGATTGATTTTAATTGCGAACAAAAGTCGTTTAAGGCGTTGGATCTTGAAACGATGTTTTAAACTTTGAAAAGCAGAGAGAATCGTTAAGGCGTTGGACCTTGAAACGATGTTTTAACTTTTGGAAAGAAGAGAGAATCGTTAAGGCATTGGATCTTGAAATGATCTCAAGTGACTTTAATGAAGAGAAATTCAGTTATATGTTTATTTCATCTTGGTTTTATTCATTAACTTTCAATCTCTTTAAAAAGATTATTTACGACATTAATGATCGGTTGAAACTTACTTTACAAGAAGAAAAGTGATTACTGATGGTAGAAGAATGAGATGAAGATGTGCAAAGCAACAAAGAGGACCCCTAAGGGTGCATAGACCATAGCCAAATACTCTTAGCACAGAATGAAGAACACCGAACGAAGAACGATGTAGAAGTCGATTACGGTCGCAATTCGATAGCCTCGACCTTGTTTTTCTCATCTTTCTTCTTCTTCTCTTGGATTTCTCTCAAAATACTCTTAGCACAGAAGGTCCAACCTCTTCCTCAGCCTCCCTCACTCCTACTTATAGGAAATGAGGGGGCCTTGTGGTCTTGTAGCTCAACCAAGCGAGCTGGTTACTTCACCCCAAAGCTATTTGGGGGCCCAGGCGAGCTAGAGGCTAGCCTGGGCGAACCAGAGCCTAGAAAATGCCTAAAATGACCTTTTTGCCCCTAAACGAAATTAGGGTATGACAGTTGTCCCTCTTTACTTATCTTTTATTGGAAATAAAAGGGAAGTAAAGATAAGGACACTAATTTCATTCGAGCAATCTTGCTGTTCGACCGGGCAACTGGCGAAAACCAAGAAAGGAAAAACCTCTAAACAAAAGGACATTGAAGTCCTATAGAGCAGAAGACTTTTGAAGTGTTTTTTTTTATTTTTTTTTTATTTTTGAAGCATAGAAACAGAGGACGTCAAGTCCTATGAAGCACAAAGACAAGGAGATTGAGTCCTATAAATGACCAAAGACTTTGAAGTCTTATAAAGTGTAAAAGACGAAAGACATGTAAGTCTTTGAAATGTAAATGAAGACATTATAGTCTTTTAAAAGCGTAAATGACTGAAGATATTGAAGTCTTTGAAATGTAAATGACAGAGGACTTTGAGTCCTATGAAAGCATAAAGACAGAGGACTTTGAGTCCTATGAAAGATAAAAGTGAGGACTTTGAGTCATGTGAAAGATAAAAGAGAAGACTTTGAGTCTTGTGAAAGATAAAAGTGAGGACTTTGAGTCCTATGAAAGCATAAAAGCAAGGACTTTGAGTCCTATGAAAGATAAAGGCGAGGACTTTAAGTCCTATGAAAGCATAAAAGTGAGGACTCTGAGTCCTATGAAAGATAAAAGTGAGGACTTTGAGTCTTATGAAAGATAAAAGCGAGGACTTTGAGTCCTATGAAAGATAAAGGCGAGGACTTTGAGTCCTATGAAATCATAAAGCAAAGGATGTTGAGTCCTATGAAACCAGCCAATAGGTACTAGTACGAAAGGGCTTAACCTTATGAGAAAGCAAGAGGTTGACTCTTTGAGAGGGCCTCTCATCCTAAACTCAAAAGATAGGACATTATATTTTAGAAATTGGTGTATAAACAGAAAACTTATAGCCTAATATGAACATGGTGTTTGGGATGCAGATGCATGCAAATATGCAATCTTCATCTTGAAATGCTAATAATGCAAAAAGGTTTTGAATCATGAAAAATGTGTAATGCTCATGACACTCTTTCCTATTTTTATGATTTTGATTTTGATTTGATTTTTTTGTGGAAAACATAGATTGACCGTTTCTTTCTTAAAGATGTGATAACTCATGAGACCTCATCCTATCTTTTTGCAAATCTCTTTGGGGACTCCCTCAGAATGTATGTTTTGTTTGATTTAGTCACTTGAAAATTTTGGAGTGACAACAATGGAGTCGTTTGCCATTTAATCAATCAAGTGAAATATGGATCCTAGGGTTTTCCAAACTTTGATTATTCTGCACAGCAAGAAAACATAAGGCTTTGGGATTGATCGTACGCCCCATTGAAGGATGGCAATGGATTGTCACACTTTGGTATGTGACCAAGTGAAACTTTCCTGATTTAAGGTTATAGAGTGATGCCAAAGGTCCGTCGATCCCGCTGTAACTTGATGAAATAGGCTGATCCTGAAAGAATTTATACAACAAAGGCCACCCTTGGATTCAAAAGGAATCCTAATGAGTCTGCATGAGTGACTAACATCAGATGTACCCTACTATCACAATTGTCTTTGGGCATTTTCCACGAGCTCTTGGTTGAATGAGTTTTCTTCTCAAATGTGCATGTGCGAAACCTCAAGGATTCTCTTATATATATATATATATATATATATATATATATATATATATATATATATATATATATATATATATATATATATATATATATATATATTTCAACAATCACAAGCGTGTGCGGGTTTCATTCTAGAATCCCAACTTAAAAGCAAAATTAGTCATTCCTTGATTCACATGGGTTTTATTGGGCTTTTAATGTTGTTAGGGGTAAGAGGGCTATGAAAGAAAGGATTAGAGAGGCTCAAATAGTATTTATGGGTTATATTGAGTAAAAACCTCGAGAGCGTTGCTTGTACCTTTATTCATTTTAACTTTTGGGTCGGGCTCTACTCCTTTTGTCTTATACATTAATCCTTATTGCACTTTTTGTGCCTTCCTTGTTAAATCTGGGGATCATTTGTCTCTTTTTTTTTCTTCGCTCGCCTTTGGCGGATTTTATTTTCTTTATTTTCTTTCATTGTTGCCTAACTTCATGCATGTGTTGTTTGCATTGCTCTTCCCGTCGATTCCTACTCAGGATTCTTATTTTGTTTTTGTTGTTTTTTTGTGTTGTTTTTAGAAAACAAATATGCTTTGGCTCGGACGAGGGTAGCAAGGGATAAATTAGTGTTTGGGATGTTGAAACACGGCCATGTGTCATTTCAAATCTTGACTAGATACTTTTGTAGTTTGGATTTTGGGACCAAACCCCTGATAAACACGCTCCTGATTGTTTTTTTTTTCATTTTTTATTAACCCTAATTTTTGCCTAGGCCGCCCTTTCAGGTTGTCGACCTACCAGGTGAGAACTTCTTATCTACCCCTAGGTTCGCTTGAGGCTCATGCATGGTGCCTCTCATTGCCCCAGTGTAGGACTCTGATGTATCTATTGTTGTCTTTTGTCATGACCTTGTAGCAAGGAAAAATGAAAGGAACTGTGTAGGTTCTCGAAAATAAATTTTCAAGGACAAGAAATATTTAAGGTTGTGTTTGGATGAGGCAATATAAAATTCTAAATAATTTTAAATTCTGGGAATTTCAAATGCTTCAACTTAAATTCCTTCATTTTTAAAATTCCGTGTTTGGATAAAAAATTAAATTTCTTCATTTTCAAAATTGTGTTTGGATAAAGAAATTGAATTTCTTCATTTTCAAAATTTGGTGTTTGGATAAAGAAATTGGATTTCTTCATTTTTAAAATTTCTTATTTTGATAAAATAATCAAATGCATTCTTTTTTAAAATTTTATATTTTAATAAAACAATTTTTTAATAAAATAATTATTTTTTTCATTAATAAATTCTATGTACTATTTGTCGAGTGTGGTATTTTAATAAATGTGTACTATTTTAATCTATTTCAATTAAAAATACATAATTTAACTATTTAAATCATTATTCCATTTACGACCCACTATAAAACTCACAACAAAAAAAATATTTAGTACCATTTCACCTTGGTATGTTATTTAGAAGTCTATAGATAAAAACTTGTTTTCTGTAGAAGTCATTGGCCAGTAATGCAATTACACAAAAAAAAACTTGGGCTGAAGCAAAATCTAGTCACAAAATAAGTCCAACTTCCAAAATAATTCTAAATTTTCTAATTGCATTTGCCTTAGCACAGGAATTCCTTCACATCTTTTTTGCAGAAGAAAACATAATGTTAAATGCTACTGAACAAATCATATTTGTTAAAACATAATTTGCTATATAAAATGAGAGATATAAATGTAAAACATAATTATACAACATCAACATACTTGTCATGATATCAAATGTACCTGTAATTTGGCATCGAGGCATAAAAGACAAGATGTAATCCTCCTTCTCATCCAATGGAGGCCTATTGATTGAATTTCCTTCTGGGAATAAGAAGTTTGTTGATGCCATTATTCTTGAAGCTTCTAAACTTTATACAAGAATTAAGCTCTGATACCACTTGTTAGACAAGTGGCCTCATAAATCTTAAGAAGGGGGGGGGGGTTGAATTAAGATTATGCAAGTTCTAAGTTCCCTTTATAACAAACTACTTAGATGATGAATCAAATGAGCAAACTTAAATGAGACTAATAAACAACAGTAAATATAAGAGATAAAGGGAAGAGAGAATACAAAACTGGATTTATATTGGTTTGGCCACACCCTTGTGCCTATGTCCAAACCCCAAGCAACCCGCTTGAGAGTTCCACTATCTTTGTAAATTCTTTACAAGTACTGAACCACACAAGGACTTTCCTTCCTTTGTGTTCAGATTTCCTTTACAAGAAGAGACTCACAGTCTCTTAAGCCTTTGAACAAAAATAAGATGAAGAGTAGATTATCTCTCTAGAAAGAGATAGATATTACAATTGAGGCCCTCAATTCCTTATAAAAATCACAAGTTTTTGGCCAAGGAATATTGAATGATAAAATATTTTTGTTTGAGAGGATTATGCCTTTCGTGAACAAGGAAAACTCTGAAGAAAATTCATGCCCAAGTCACTTATTTATAGGCCTTTGATGGCCATTTAAAAATCAAATGAAAAGATGTGACTGTTGGCAAATTTTCTCAAAACATGCCACTGGTAACTGATTACAATCCTAGTGTAATCGATTATACAATTATCTTTCTTGAAAAGTTGTGACTCTTCATTTAAAATTTGAATTTCCAACGTTCAGAGCCACTGGTAATCGATTACATGTTTTGTGTAATCGATTACAAGGTTTTTCAAAATATGTTTGAACGTTATAAGCACTAGTAATCGATTACAAAGTCATGGTAATTGATTACACTTTCGAAAAACCATTTTTAGAAATGTTAGGCTTATGGTAATCGATTACAGTCTTCTGGTAATCGATTACCAGAAGGTAACAAGCTATGAAAATTATTCTTAAGATAAAAACTCTCTTGGCCAATCATTTGTGCTTTTCAAAATCTTTTCTAATAGTCTATCTTAAAACCTATCTTAATTCTTTTCTTGAGACCTTTGCCTTTGCTTGAAATCTTGCTTTCTTCATTCTTGATTGATCTTTATAATTCCTTGGCATCATCAAAATAATTCTTGAAGCTTTGCTTCTACAATGATTAGTGAATTTTAGCTATGGTTCAGCCCACTAATCCAAGATCAAGTCCAAGATTCTCCACTAAGTGTGCTTAGGTGTCATGAGGCATGTAAAGCATGAAGGACATGCACAAAGTGTGACTATATGATGTGTCAATGGGGTGTAGCAAGCAAATGCTCACCTCCCCTTCTAAAATTTAATTGGATTGGGCTTCTCCCAATTCAATTAAATTTATTTCCCAACACACACATCAAATATTCACTTAATGCCTGTGAAATTATAAAACTACCCCTAATACAAAAAAGTAGTCTAGGTGCCCTAAAATACAAGGGCTGAAAAATCCTACATTTCTAGTAAAATGACTTTCCTTCTTAGCTAACCTCTTGGAGGAGACACTTACCTCCTTACACTACTCCTTAACCATTAATGGTTGTCCTTCTTCTTGGGGGTAGATTTCTTCACTAGATTCTTCCCCTTTTGCTTCATCGCTTTCACTAGAGGAAGGTGAAGTAGTAGCCTTATCTTGGCTACTATAAATGTCTCGGACCCTCATAATCATGGTTTTCTTGGTGGGGCATTGAGAAGTAATGTCTCATCTTTCAAGACATTTAAAGCACTTTATAGAGCTAGTCTTCCCTTGCATACTAGCCTCAGGGGGTTGCTTTTCTATTGTCTTCCCCTTATCATCTTTGGGCTTAGAAGGTGCTGCCCCTAAGATGCCTAGACCTTGGTCATTCTTTGGATAAGAGTGAGAGCCATATGATTTTAAAGTAGACTTTCTTTTACGTTTTTGCTTTACCCTTATTTCCCAATCTAAGTAAGCCTCTACATTGTCCTTCCCATGGAAGTATGGGAGGTTAATATTAGCCTTTTGAGGCTTTCTTTCATTTTCTCGCCTATGGGAGTGAGGTCTAAGATGTGACCTATGCCTTCCTTCATAATAGTCACGAATTTCTTCACTTAGGCTCTTGCAAGAGTTATGACTACTATAGGAGGCATATTTTTCTTTTCTTAACTCTTTTAGTATTTTCCTTCTTTCTTCTTCCCTTATTTGTTCCCTCTCATCTTGATTTATTTTTACCCTCTCTTTTCCTTTTACTTTTCTTTCTAGTTTTTCTTTCCATAACTTGAGGGAACTCAACTCATCTAAGATTCTAGATAAAAGGGTCCTTATGACTAGTACCCTCGCCATTAACACTAGATGAATGATGACTCATGTTGGTTCCTAAGTTGTGGTTCTTTCTTATTGGGGGTTTGAAAAAAGGTAAAAGCTAGGGTTCCAAAAGAACTCAAGATAAGCGGGATAAGCAAGAAGAAAGTATTATGCAATAACAGGATAAGCTAGGTGTGACTAGTAATGAAAATAAGCTATGAAAGTAAGCAACAAATTAAAGTGAAAGAAATGTAAACTAGGCGTTTCCTAAGAGTGTTTGGATGACCTCATTTAAGGTTCCCAACAAAACACTCAATATCCTAAGGAAAAATTGCCTAAAATTATTACACACAAATGGAAGTAGGGTGACCTATTGGAGGCTCCCAACTTACTTCCAATGAAAGGCCCTTTTGTTACAAAATTTGAAAGCAATGAAGGTAAGTAAATTGTCAATTACAAAATTACAAAAAGGTCCTTAATTTTGGTGGTTGTTCACTCTTTGGTGATTCATTTAATTTGGAGTGCTTCTTAGTCCAATAGCTTTTAAGGTGGTTGGCCCCTTGCTTCTTGACTCAAATTCTTAAAGGGATGACACCAATCCTCCTTTGCAATTCCCTATATGGCAACTCACAAACAAGGAAACAAAGAGACAAGCAAAAACCAAAGACCAAAAAAAATGAAATGAAAGCTAAACCAATAGAGTTTTATCAAGACAAATTTGCAAGGATTATTCAACAATTAATGCAATGACAAGCACATAAAAGCAAGCTAGGACTCAAAAAGAAACCTAGAATAAAATAGCAAGAAACCTCTAGTTTTGGAACTTGTTTTCACACTAATTTTCAATTGAAATTTTTGAACTATGATTGGTATAAAATAGGCACAAATTATAGAACAAATTTCGAGCCAAAACAACAACCACACTTCCCTTTCACTTTTTTTTTTCTACAATGATTTTCCTACCAACTTGTGTGATTTTTCGTATTTTTTCCTTCTATCCAAATCACTTGTTTTTTTTTTATAATTTTTTTCCAGATGTCTATAAAATTTAGTAAAACTTTCAGCTAAAATTCGCAATGACCAATTCCCAGTAATTTTTACAAGTACGTATGTTCAAGCTGCCAGCACCAGCGATTTCAACCTAGAAATCAAGAGCAGTGTTTATGTTGCTTAAGGCTAAGATAATTACAATTTATGTTTACTTATGCTCAAATGTCTTGAATAACACAATTCAAGAGAGCTTAAGAATTATTTTGATTCACAAATCCAGCCACAACTCAGCACCACAACTCAATTTCTTTATAGGCATCATATAGGAAACTTAGAAAACAAAACAAAGTCCAACAACAAGACTACTTCTAGGAATTGATTTAGAACATGTTATGAACTAAATAACATGCATGAATTAGACTCAAAATTCAAAAGATAGGCTAAGAATGACAAGAATACATGAACAAAAGTATCTAGAATTCAATCAACAAAATCAAAATTCAACACAAACTTAGAACATAATGTGACAATTATTATGACTAAACATGACTCTAAGACAACATGGATTAAGTGATTTACACTTAGATTTTTGTGTTTTTTTTCTAATCAATATTTTGAAAGAAAATTTAGATCTAAAGGTTCAGCAGAAGAAGATTATGACTGCAAAATGATAGAACCTAAAATCAAAACAAAAACATGATTCAAGAGTAGATCTATAAAATTTGAACCATAGGAATGCAAGAACAAGTGTAGATCTAAAATTTAATCGGTTTATTTTTTTGAATCTACTCTAAACAGCACCAAACCACAAGACAATGGAGGATATACATGGAGAATAAGATGAAGAACAAGGAATTAAAGTGATTTGACCGAACAAAAAGATAGAGGAAGCAAAAGAACATCACCTAGACGAAGATGCTCTTGATAGCACATGATGTAGCTCCATGTGGAGCTTGTAAGCCTTGGATCTTCTTCATTAATGGAGTCATTTTCTTCTTATGATGAATGGCAGTGGAATAGAGATGGAAGAAAGATGATTGGAGGCATCACTTCAAGGAGAAGATGAGTCAAGAAGAAGCTCACCACCATAGGAAGCCATGGATAAGAACTTGAAGGTAGAAGAAGATGAGTGGAGGGAAAGGGAGAGAAGGGGCACAAAATTTTGTGCCTCAAATGAGGTCTGAACTTTGAAGTGTAATTCTCAAATGATCAAAGTTGAAAAAATGCACACACATGGCCTCTATTTATAGCCTAAGTGTCACACAAAATTAGAGGGAAATTTGTGTAAATTATGCAAGCTTTGATGGTGTCGAGAAGAAATCACATGTTTGTCATCATCAAAAAGGGGGAAAATGTGAATGTATGTATACATGATTTTGATGATGTCAAAAGAAGAATCAAACAAGGCTTATTTGCTTCAAGATTAATACAAAATTGTTTCAACAAACAAAGCCTTGATTCAAGATTTCTTCAAGATCAAGCCTTGCCTCAAAACGAAAGGTTTCAAGTCATCCAAGGCACATGTAATCGATTAGCAATACATGTAATTGATTACCAAGGCACATGTAATCGATTACCAATGGTTTGAAAGTGTGTAATGGATTACAAATCATATGTAATCGATTACCAGAGACTCTGAACGTTGGGAATTCAAATTTTAAATGAAGAGTCACACTGTTCAAGAAAAATAACTTTTGTGTAATCGATTACACTAATGATGTAATTGATTACCAGAGAGGATTTTCAAGGAATATCGCCAACAATCACATTTTATCATTTGGATTTTGAATGGCCATCACTTGGGACGAAATTGGCAGAGAGTTTTGCTAGTTCAAAATGTTTTATCCTCTCAAAAGGAAATGAGAAAGATTCCAAGAGAACTTCATTGCCAAATGCTCTCTCAAAAGAAACTCTTGGGAAAACACTTGCAAATCCATTCAGAGTTTCTCCATAGACTTCAATTGTAATATCCTTCTCTTAAAGAGAGAATTCTTCTTTCTTTCTTCTCATTCAAAGAGACTGATTAAGGGACTGAGGGTCTCTTAAGTTGTATGGAATGTTGAACACAAGGGAAGGGTTGTTCCTGTGTGGTTCAGACTTTGTAAACGGATTTTTACAAAGGGAGTGGAAAATCTCAATTGGGTTGCTTGAGTACTGGACGTAGGCACGGACTTTGCCGAACCAATATAAAACTGTGTTTGCATTCTCTCTTCCCTTATCTTATTTATTTTGTTACAATCAATTGTGTCTTGCATGTTTAAAGAACATTATTAAATTGATTGGTGCTTCTTCTACATTCTGAGCCTATCTCTTTTAGAAGAGGGTTAAAAGTTTGTTAGTGGAAAATTAATTCACCCCTTCTTAAGATTTCTGAGGCCACATTACCAACAATTTGAATTTCTATTCAAATTTCACTTGAATTTGAAATTGAATTTGTGGAGCCAAAATTTCACTAATTATAATTAGTGAATTTTAGCTATGGTTCAGCCCACTAATTCAAGATCAACTCCATGATTCTCCACTAAGTGTGCTTAGGTGCCATGAGACATGTAAAGCATGAAGGACATATACAAAGTGTGACTATATGATGTGGCAATAGGGTGTAGCAAGAAAATGCTCAACTCCCCCTCTAAAATTTAATTGGATTGGGCTTCTCCCAATTCAATTAAATTTATTTCCCAACACACACATCAAATATTCACCTAGTGCATATGAAATTACAAAACTACCCCTAATACAAAAAACTAGTCTAGGTGCCATAAAATACAAGGGCTGAAAAATCCTACATTTCTAGGGTACCTTACCTATATTATGGAGCCTTAAATACAAGGCCCAAGAATAATGAAACAATAATCTAATATGTACAAAGATAAGTGGGCTCATACTTAGCCCATGAGTCCAAAATCTACCCTAAGGCTCATGAGAATCCTAGGGCCTTCTCTGGCATCTCTGGCCCAATCTTCTTGGAGTCTTCTATCCAATGCCCTTTAGGGGTAGGATTCCATCAGAACCGCTTACCGAAATCTTTTGGGGATGTCTCCCTATAGGATGGTTTTTGGTAAGGCATGCCACCTTCCGGTGGAGATTGAACACTGTGCTTATTAGGTGATGAAGGGTTTTAACATGGCATTTGATGAAACGGGTATGGAAAGGAAGCTTCAATTTCAAGAACTTGAGGAGATATGCTTAGAAGCCTATGAGAACTCTAATATTTACAACGAGAAAATGAAGAGATTTCATGACTCTAGGATCCTTAGGAAGGATTTCCATATCGGCCAAAAAGTGCTCTCGTTTAACTCTTGCCTCAAGCTTATTTCCTGTAAACTTCGATCTAGATGGGATAGACCTTTGGTTATTACTAATGTTTTCCCCCATGGTGTATTTGAGATTAAAAACGAAGTTACCGACAAAGTTTTCAAAGTGAACGGTCACCATCTCAAGCTTTTTCATGAGAGCCCTTAAGTGGAGGAAGAATTTATGGTGGACCTCTCTTTGGTCTTGCCAATTTTATGTGATGATGTGCCTTGACAGACACTTGAGGAGTTTCCTTCCCTTTTCTTTTATATGTTGTCTCTTTGTTTGCATTTCATTACATGCTCACGTTGAGGACAATGTGCATTTCAAGTGTGGGGAGAGGGTTTAGAAAAAAATCTGTTTGTTTTCTTTATTTTTGTTTTCTATTTTTTCTTTGCTGTATTTATTTTTCTGTTTTTGTATTTTGTTTAAGTTTTTGTGTTTGTATTTATTTTCTATTTTTGTTTAGTTGTATTCTATTTTATTTATTTTCTATATCTGTATGTTGTTTCTGTTTTGTTGTTGTTTTCTATTTTTTGTCTTGCTGTATTTGTTTTATTTTGTTGTTTTACTATTTTTACATACATAAAATAAAAAAAAATACAGATTTTACAGTTGCTATTTTTTTTATGTTTTTTTGTTGAATTTAGACATTTTTTCATGTTTTTCATAGGATTTCTAACTTGTGTAAATTGTGAGAGATGTATCTTTTTTTTAGTTGAAAGGTTTCATGCTTGATGTGAATCATTTTTGAAATTGTGGAAGTGATAAGTAGGCTTGGAAAAAATTTGAGGTGGATCATGTGTGATAGAATGGTGCCTTGTGAGTTTTGGGATTTTGTGGACGGATTGCATTATTCCATTCATGCTCTTTCATGTGTGATTTCACCCTTGTGCTAGATTACTCTAGGTTTTGCCTTGTCTCTTTTGTCATTCCTTGTTGCACGTGCATTGATTAAGATGATTTAGACCTTCTTTCTTTTAGCCACTAGCCAAATAAGCTTACCTTGCATTGATATCCATTGTCACCACCCTCTTTGAGCCTTTAACTCCTTCTTTCATTTTATAGCTCATTACAAGCCAAAAAGTGGAAAACCATGTTTTCCTAAACTATAGGGAGAAAAGGGACCTTGGAATTGTTTTGAGAGTGGGTTTCAAACAAGTGTAGGGGTACTTTGCTTTATAAAAGTTCTTTTGTTTTTGTCATTTCATTGCTTGTGACTTGTTGAAAAGAAAACAAAAAGAGAAGAATACAAAAGGAAAAAAATTAAAAGAAAAAAGTAAAAATAATAAAGAAAAGAGAAAAGTTGGGAGCATAAATGCAAAAGTTCAAAAAGAAAAAAAATGTAAAACACAAAAAAAAAGAAGAGAAAAAAAATGTGTTGTGGTTCATTTTCATTCTTGTAAGTTCTTGTTATTTTAATTTTGTTGTTCTCCACTTTATTTCTTTATTTTTAACCCTATTTTTACTTGTTGACTTACTCCTCATTGCCCCTCTTTTCCCTTAGTTTTAGCCTAAATATTCTTCTCATATCCACCTTTACCTAAGTCATACATTACAAACCAATAAAAGTCCTTTCGATCTTTTGATGCATGTGTATTTCAAGTTGAACGGATTAGAATCTTATCAAAATTTGGATGTGCTAGTTACATGTGGTGCATGAGCGTAAACACAAACCCATACAAATTTGGTAAGGTTGAGTGTTGTTCCTTGAGAGATTTCTATCACCATGGTACATTCTTAATTTTGACTTGACTACTTGTCCACTTTGCATTTTGTGATCATGTGTTCACGGATTGCTTGTTACCTTGAGACCATTATTCCCTTTTCATTCTTTCTCATTTTTGTGCATTTTAGGATTCACTGAAAAATGTGTGCCTTGTTCGTACCTTCTTTTAGTCGTGATTATTTTTTTTAGTTTGATTTCTTTTTCTTAGTCTTTCTTTTACTTTTGCCAAAGAGTGCAAAAGATAAGGTGTGGGGGAATTTGATCGAGCATTTGTAGTTTAGTATTTTTTATTCTTCTTAGCTCAATTGACACCTCTTTGACCCTTATTTTATCACTTTAACTTAGTTTTGGTCTTAGGCAAATGATTGAGCTTAATTGATAATTATGGCTTATTTTTGGATTTTTGTGCTTACTTGATCTATCTGCCTTGTTTAGGGCCTATAAGATACTACAAAACTTCAAATGGATCATGTGAGTAGTTCCTGGAAAGCTAAGAAAAATATCTTCAGTTTTGTAAAAAAAAAAAAAAAAGCTTGGGCCAATTCTGCCATTTAGAGGGTCAAATTGGGGTTGTAAGTCAGAACTTTTGCACTTGAATAATTGGGTTGCAAATTTGGGGTTTGTTTTGGGTAATTAGTTTAGTTAGGTAGATTAGATGGGCCTAATCAAGGCCTATCCCTTCCTTCTAAGTAGTAACTATATATGTTAGTTGAAGTTAGTTAATTAGTTACTTCATTTTGTACAAAAAAAAAATTAGTTACTTGTTGTGCAAGCTTTATGATCAATTTTATTTTTCTCTTTTTCTTTCAACTATTCTTCACTCTTCTTTTTTTTTTGTTCTTCCTTTTTCTTGCACAAATTTCGTGACTCTTCTACTGATGATGATCTTGGAAGGCTAAACACTCAATCAATCAAAGGATCCACTCCAAGCAAGGTTAAATTTGAGTTCTAGTTAGTATTTCTAATCTGTGTGAATGTTCATATTTTTCTTCAATCCTATTTTCGATTTTCATGATTATGAATATGCTTAGGATTGAAAATGAATTAGGTTATGGATTACTTTCTTAATTTCGAACCTAATCGCAAATTGTTTGGATGATATTCGAACCTAATTTGCGATCTCAAAGAATTTAGAGATTCATTTGATTGAACTAACTCTAATGACATTGATTGAACCTTCACAACTTAATCATTCTCTGTAGAACTGTAATAATTTGATTTGTATTGGTTTAGTGAATTGGATTGATGATTTCAAATTTGTTTGTGCAATTCTGTTTTTGTTTTGGAACTAAAACTGTGTTTCGATTTAGATTTCGCATTTTTGTTCCGTGATTTTGCATTTCTTTTCAATGCCTACAAACTATTCATTGAAATTCTCCTTGTTGTTTATAAGTGAAATAAAGTAGGAATCATATTGAATCGTATCTCTGAGTCAACCTAAGTTAATCATGTACTGCAAAATTTCCTAGTTTTATTTGTTTTGAATCAATTCGACAGACGTTATTAACTCTCCATCTCAAGGATGAGTGCACTTGGAGGCGGCGAATACTCAATGTGATCAAAGGCATGAATCACTTCCTTGGGTATCCTGATTATGCGTGAACGCCTACTAACTTATGTTGGGGTAATTTCCTCACCGGGATGGGTGTTAGAGATGACTGCTCTAAGTCTAGGACCTTTACGTCTATATGTATCTGTTTTGGGTAGGCCTAGGCTTCAGACTTTTACTTGTATGTTTAGTAATTAGTTTCCATTATATGCATTTTGCCTCACTCATGCACTTGGATTTATTTACCAATTTTGAAACTCACTACTTTTGTATATTTATGCACTCTTTACATATATTTAAGTAGTTTAAAGTTTAGTGCATTTCTTTTTCCTTTCGTCTAAAAAGGGTGTGTGGTTATATCCAAAAATGACATTTTGCACTTGTAAAGTATTTCAAAAACTGCATTTGTTTTTACCAAGCAATGTATCTTCTGTCACAACTTGTATGTAATAAAGAAATAGAAAGTAAAAAAAATACTCATGTTTTCTTAAATTAAAATGCTTCCTTGATTATATGGATGAACACAATTATATAAAATTAGTTTAAATTAAAGGAAAAGTGCATGGTTATTCATAATAGATTTTAGGGTGTCACAATCACTGTCTAACGTGATTGGATATATTGTCTCAACCGCCTCGCTGTTGTAATCAGAGTAAAGACTGCCTTTTCCACTTTTGGATACTTGAGTTTGACACCTTGGAGCGTATTACATACAAAGTAGATTGTCCTCTAGTGCTCATCTGTTTCCAAGTCTAAGGCAACGCTTATTACCTCGTTTTCCATGGCAAGATAAAGGTAGAGGGTTTTGCCCATTTCTAGTTTCACAAGCATAAGTGGTGATGATAATGTCTCTTTTACCTTTTGAAAGGTTGCCTCACACTTTTCATCCCATTTAAACTCAGTGCCCTTTCTCATGATCCTAAAAAAGGGCAACGTGTGTTGGGAATATTTAGCTATGAACCTTGTCAAAGTTGCTATTTGTCATGACAATTGTTGAATTTCTTTCACCATCTTAGGACTCTTCATTTCCAAAATGACCTTACACTTGTTAGGATTCACTTCTATTCCTCCTTCGCCTAGCATATATCCCAGCTCATACCCCGAAAATGCACTTGGTGGGGTTGAGCATATTGTATTTCCTTAATTTCATGAACACCTCTTGCAAGTGAGCTAGGTGCTCATCCTCTTGCCTACTCTTTACGATCATATTGTGTATGTAAACTTTTAAATTTCTCCCGATCTACTTTTCAAAAACAAAATTCATCATCCTCTTGTTTGTGGCCCCAACATTTTTCAAGTCGAAAGACATTACCTTATAACAACAGTTTGCCTTATCTGTCATGAAAGTTGTCTTCTCGTCATCTTTGGGATGCATAGGGATCTAGTTGTACTCTGAATATGCATCCATGAAAGATAACAACTGGAAGCCGATGAATTATGTACAAGTTGGTCGATGTTGGGTAAAGGATATTAATCTTTCTAGTAATGTTTGTGTAATCAGCACACATCCTCCATTTCTTGGAATGCCTTTTCATCAAAACTATATTAGCCAACCAAGTAGTATATTTAACCTCTTTAATGAAACCAACTACTAGTAAGTCGAGGACTTGCTTTTTGACTTCTTCCCTTTTTCTGCACCCATCTTTTGTCTTCTTTGGTAGATGGGTTTTGCCTCGGGATCCACCACCATCTTGTGGTCGAACTATCTTGAATCAATTCAAAGCATGTTTGTGGGGGTGTATGCAAAAATATTTGTGTTTTCTAGCAAAAAATGAGATAAATTTTTTAGGGTAGGTGAAAACTGTAACAGCTGTGCCTTTTGGGTTTTCCATTTTAATAAATAAATAAATAAAATTAATTAGGTCATAAGTTCCCCCACTATATAAATTGACCTTTAACCTATAGCAACTTTTAAAAAAACACATTTTGTTCTCTTTTCTTCTTTTGACGCACAAGAATCCTAACAGAGCAACTGGAGGAGAAGCTCTAGAGAACACCAGAAATGCCACCATTGCTAACAGAGAATGCTTGAGCGACTACCTTGAGGTAAAGGATGAGTTACTCACGCTTGGGGATTAGAATGAACATGTGTAGGAATTCTTAGAGGATCAATTTTTGGGTTATTTTGGGATGTTTTATGAAGTTCAATTATGTTTTGTTTTGTTTTAATCATGGATTGAGTGTGTTTGATGGACCAATTGGTGTTCCGATGTGAATTTGTTGTAAAATTGATGTGTTCTGATGTTGAGTATGTACCTTAGGTGTTAGGATTCTTTATAAGGAGCATAAAAATTGTGTGATAGTGGTTTTGTTAGACAAGATATATTGGCCTTTCAATCTTGTTGATTGTTTTTTTTTTCCTTTTTTTTTTAATTTTCAGCACCGCAGTGTATACACTACACATATTGACACTTTTATTTCACAACTTTATATTTTCTTCCACGTAGGTGACTTCTCATCATGAAATTCATATGTGCAGGAGTTATTGGATAATTGAATTGTGTTATGTTTTTTGTTTAATTTTTTTATATTTATTTAGAATGAACGATCTTGTTTGAGCCAGGATAACTTTATCTTTTATTCGAACAATTTCTACTATGATTTCACTCAGTGGATGTGAACCTTTTACTCTTTTGAATTATTTTCAATTAAATGTGTTTTCTTTAAAAACAAATTAATTAATTCCACATGGGTTTCTTTTCTTTTATTATTATGTGTTTGAAAACTTTTAAATAAATTCTATATGATCATTGCTCATTTTTATTATTCATTCGTTACTGTCTAATTACTATCTGTTAAAAACACAAAATTAGTCAAGTAGGCCCAAATGATAAAACTGCATAATTAATTTGATAATTAAGGCTAATCAGTAATTAAAATGGTGACAAAAAGGGTTAAGAAATAGGAGAAAATAATGACACATCAAATCCCCCCACACTTAGCCTTTTGCACTCCTGGGCAAAATCAAAAAGCAAAGCAAGGAACAAATCCAGAGACATTAAAGAGAAACCAACAAACACAAAAACAATTACATATTTCTCAATGAATCTCAAGGAATGAAAGGAATGGGCAACATCCAACATGTAGAGAGTTAAAGATTCAAGACAGTCATGAAAATCATCCAAGCATCTCAAACATGGCAAGATAGTCAATCAGCTCAAGAATGAAAAGTGATAAAGCCTCATAAGATATGCACTTTATCTCTCAAGTGTCTAGGCTACTGTTTACTCTTAGAGCACCCATGAAAACAAACACCACATAGACTTGGCAAGACTCTAAAATTGACAACCACATCACAAACACATGCATATGAGGATCAAAAGGTCTTTTAAGGTTGTAATGGGGCCAAGGACAAGGTAGAGGAAAGTATGGGATAAGTAGCTAAAACCCAAAGGAATAGAGGAGCAATGGGGAATAAGTGAGAACTAAGAAAAAGTAGTAAACCCCAAAACCAAAATTAAAAATTAAGCATAAAAAGTAAACCCAAAACAAAGTCAACCAAGTCCTCAAACCAATCCAAGTCTTCAAACCAAGACCTCATGTATTCAACTTCATTCTTTTTTTGTTTTTTTTTTCATTTTTTTTAACGTGAACAGTATTGAAAGCATTTGAAAAATAAAGCAATAATTAGACAATATATGTATATACATCAAGCATGGCCAAAATACATCATCAAGCATGGCCAACAAAAACATATCATCCAATGAAACATAGCCCCCCACACTTATTCCCAAAACAATTCCAAAGCTCCAAAATTCCTTAAGGGTAGGGTGAGATCATGGTTTTTCACTTAAGGCTTGTAATGAGCTTCAAAACAAAGAAAGGGGAACATAGGCTCAAAGGGGCTATTAAAGGAATTAATTCAAGGTAGGCTCATTTGGCTAGAGGCTTATAAGAACAAAATGCCTAAATCATCTCCCAACATACATGTAAAGCAAGAAGTATCAACAAGAGTCAAGCCAAGGCTATTGTGCAAGCAATGAATGGGGCAAAACCCACCGAATAAAATAGATGATGATGGCTCAAATTCTCACCAAGGGTAAATCTATCACTTACAATTCAAACTTTCAAAACTAACTTGACATGCAGAGAAAAACAAGGATTTCAATTCACAAAATTCCAAGAAACTCCTATTTCAAAAACAATTACCCATTACCTGTACATAACCTATAATTCAAAGAGAAACATGCAATGTTGTACATAAAACATAAAACCAAAATAACAAAATTAACCTAGAAAACCTAAAAGAATTAAACTAGAAAACCCAACAAAATTAATCTAGAATACCCAACAAAATCAACAAAGTTAAAGAACAATCTCCCCCCCCCCCCCCACACTTAAACAACATATTGTCCTCAATGTAGCACAATCACAAGATCAAGAACAATCAAAACAATCAATAAAATTGGACAAGTGCAATAAAAGTAAAGAAGGAGACATAAAAAAAAACTCCCTAAGTCATGGCGGAAGAGAAGTAGGGTGAAGTAAGGAGGTCTCCTCCACCACTACATCCACTAAGGAGGGATTTGTGAGGAATGGTTTCAGCCGGTGTCCATTGACCTTGAAGCTCTTATCGGTGGATTCACTTTTGATCTCAACTGTACCATAAGGAAAAACATTTGTCACCACAAAAGGACCTATCCACTTTGACCTCAACTTACCACTCATGAGTCCGAGCCTAGAGTTATACAATAAAACTTTCTGTCCAACCACGAAGTCCTTCTTAGCTATCAAGCTATCATGGAACTTCTTGCTCTTCTCCTTGTAGAATTTGGAATTCTCATAGGCTTCTAAACAGATCTCATCTAGCTCACTTAGTTGCAACTTCCTTTCCTCTCCAGCCTGATCAATAGAGAAGTTGCAGGTCTTTACAGCCCAGTAGGCTCTGTGCTCTATCTCTACAGGAAGATGACATACCTTACCAAAGACAACCCGATAAGGAGACATTCCTATGGGTGCTTTGTAGGCAGTCCTATGCATCCAAAGAGCATTATCCAGCCTGGTGCTCCAATCTTTTCTGTTCGGCTGCACAATATTCTCCAAGATCCTTTTTATCTCCCTGTTTGAAATCTTAGCCTGCCCATTAGTTTGGGGGTGGTAAGGTGTGGAAATTATGTGCACGAGCCTGTATTTTTTGAGCAAGGCATACATGGATCTTTTACAAAAATCGGTGCCTTGATCACTAACGATGGCTCTAGGGACTCCAAACCTGCAAAACAGATTAGATCTAACAAAATCCACAACAACCTTAGCATCGTTAGTTCTGGTGGGTTTGGTGTCGCAACGTGCCCTTTCGCGGGCGAGCGAAAGCGAGGCTCACATGTGCGCTTTCCAAAGGAGGAAAGATGCGCAGAGTCGCCACCAATGTTTATTTGTGGAAAACGTCGGAAAAATCGAAGGAAACCGGTTGAAATAAAAATTCTAAGTTCGGGAGTTGTATTTACGTTTGAGGAAGGTATTAGCACCTCTTACGTTTGTCTCAAAGGACAACAACCTATTTTTTAGAATTGTGAAATTGTGTTATCTTAACTTTTATTTCTTTTTATTTTTTTGAGGTCGACAAAAGCGGGGCTCTTGCTCCTACGTACCCTCCATCAAAGAGGAAATTAGACCTACGTAGTTCTTCCTTAAGAGTGAATCAAGTGATTCTTTGTACTTTGAAAGGTGATCATTTTAAGGCGTTGGACCTTAAAAATGATCCATTTACTTGATAAGGAAAACTGAAATGATAAACTTTCAAATCCCATTTAATGACCCTTTTTTGTGGACGAGCTTGACTAGGCGAGTTGATTTTAGCCTTAGTTTCACTTTAGTTATTAGTCAATTCGATTAAGAATGAGAAATCCCAAAGAGAAAACGTCCGATTGATTTTTCGCTTTATTTTACTAAAAGGTATTTTTTGATTATTATATTATTATTTTACCTCTTTTTTTATTTCCAACGTGGTTACGGCACGACCGAACGGTCAGAATTCATTTTAACAGAAATTAACGGATGATACAATTCAAATGATCGGTGGAAATTTATTTTATTTTTAGATTAGGCGAGAAACGACTTAAATAAATGACTGAAGCACGTCAAAAGGGGGTATAGAAAGCGAATGAAAACGAGAATAAAAGTACATGAAACAAAATATGGACCACCACGGGTACATAAAATGAATTGAAAAGCTCGGTTTGAGGTACTTACCAGTTGAAGACTAAAGAAAACGAAGAACGAACGATGAATGTCGAAGAACGGTTGAAAATCTTCGCGTAATTACTCACGGAAACGTTATGGAAGCGCCTCGGCTTGGATTTTCTTCACGGAAACAATTTTCTTCAGCAATTTCGAGAGAATAAGAAGTGCCAAGAAGGCTGAACCCTTGTCTTCTTCACTCCTCCCCCTATTTATAGCAAAATAGGGGAGGAGCTTGCCACCCAGCTCGCCCAGGCGAGCAAGGTTGCTTCCTCCAGAAGCAATCGCCTTCTGGAGGAAGAAACTGGAAGGCCCAAGTGGGCCTGATTGCTATTTGTACCCCCCTTTTTACTAAATGCACCCCCCTTTACCTTTTTTGGTAATTCTTTTTCCGTAACGTTACGAAACTTTACGAATTTCATAACGATACTTATTTTCCTTCCGCAAGGTTATGAATCCTTACGGATTATGCACTTACTCTTTTTTAGCTTTCGAAGAAGTTATGGAAACTCACGGATTGCGCAAAAACACCTCCTTTTGATTTCCGTCACATTACGGAATTTCACGGATCGCGTAAGCCTGCTTCCTTTTGATTTCCGGCACGTCTCGGGACTTCACATATTGTGCAACAAAGGGTGCCAAGTATCTCGAAGCGGCCAATCAAAGGTTGCATATCATCAAATAATAATCCCCGGACGAAATTAGGGTATGACAGTTGCCCCTCTTTACTTACCTCTCATCAGAGATAAGAGGAAAGCAAAGATAAGACACTGATTTCGTCCGTCCTACCCTTTCCATGATTAGTCTATAACGACTCTCGTCTCTCCTTCTTCTTTCTCTGCACAACACAAAACAAAATACAAACAACAACAGGAACAACAAATATAATATACATATACACTTATACACATGTTTGGCGAAGGAACCAATCCGAAAAATAACAAAAAACATATTTCCCAGACACATGAACAGCGCTAGGCAATAAATTCATGGGGCTCCGAAAAAAGTGGAGAATGGAGAATTGGCGAACAGCGCTAGGCAATAAATTCGCGGGGCTCTAGACTCGTCGGTGGAGGACACATGAACAGCGCTAGGCAATAAATTCATGGGGCTCTGAAAAAAGTGGAGAATGGAGAATTGGCGAACAGTGCTAGGCAATCAATTCGCGGGGCTCCAGACTCCTTGGTGGAGGACACATGAACAGCGCTAGGCAATAAATTCATGGGGCTCCAAAAAAAGTGGAGAATGGAGAATTGGCGAACAACGCTAGGCAATAAATTCGCGGGGCTCCAGACTCGTTGGTGGAGGATGCATGAACAGCGCTAGGCAATAAATTCATGGGGCTCCAGATAAAAGTGGAGAATGGAGAATTGGCGAACAGCGCTAGGCAATCAATTCACGGGGCTCCAGACTCGTTGGTGGAGGACACATGAACAGCGCCAGGCAATAAATTCATGGGGCTCCGAAAAAAGTGGAGAATGGAGAATTGGCGAACAGGGCAAGGCAATAAATTCGCGGGGCTCCAAACTCGTTGGTGGAGGACACATGAACAGCGGTAGGCAATGAATTCATGGGGCTCCGAATAAAAGTGGAGAATGGAGAATTGGCAAACAGTGCTAGGAAATCAATTCGCGGGGCTCCAGACTCGTTGGTGGAGGACACATGAACAGTGCTAGGCAATAAATTCATGGGGCTCCGAAAAAAGTGGAGGATGGAGAATTGGCGAACAGCGCTAGGCAATAAATTCGCGGGGCTCCAGACTCGTTGGTGGAGGACACATGAACAGCGATAGGCAATAAATTCATGGGGCTCCCAAAAAAGTGGAAAATGGAGAATTGGCGAACAGCGCTAGGCAATAAATTCGCGGGGCTCCAGACTCGTTGGTGGAGGACCCATGAACAGCGCTAGGCAATAAATTCATGGGGCTCCCAAAAAAGTGGAGAATGGGGAATTGGCGAACAGCGCTAGGCAATAAATTCGCGGGGCTCTAGACTCGTCGGTGGAGGACACATGAACAGCGCTTGGCAATAAATTCATGGGGCTCCGAAAAAAGTGGAGAATGGAGAATTGGCGAACAACGCTAGGCAATAAATTCGTGGGGTTCCAGACTCCTTGGTGGAGGACACATGAACAACGCTAGGCAATAAATTCATGGGGCTCCGAAAAAAGTGGAGAATGGAGAATTGGCGAACAACGCTAGGCAATAAATTCGCGGGGCTCCAGACTTGTTGGTGGAGGATGCATGAACAGCGCTAGGCAATAAATTCATGGGGCTCCGGATAAAAGTGGAGAATGGAGAATTGGCGAACAGCGCTAGGCAATAAATTCGCGGGGCTCCAGACTCGTGGGTGGAGGATGCATGAACAGCGCTAGGCAATAAATTCATGGGGCTCTGGATAAAAGTGGGGAATGGGGAATTGGCAAACTATGCTAGGCAATAAATTCGCGGGGCTCCAGACTCGTTGGTGGAGGATGCATGAACAGCGCTAGGCAATAAATTCATGGGGCTCTAAAAAAAGTGGAGAATGGAGAATTGGCGAACAACGCTAGGCAATAAATTAGCGGGGCTCCAGACTCGGTGGAGGACACATGAACAGCGCTAGGCAATGAATTCATGGGTCTCCGAATAAAAGTGGTAGGACTGAATGGTTCACCGGGTTTTTTCCACCAAAAAAAAGGCAAACATGCTTTTTGCAAAGAAAAATAAATCATTCGCGAGAGCACCATATCTTAGAGAAGCAATATACTTGTGCCAAGGGTAATTTTCCTTGTAACCGAAAATGAAGGGCAGGATGTCAACATTTAGCTTTTAAATGAACATGCAGGGGAAACATCGGGCTTAGCTGAAAATAAATCACTCGTAGTGTATAAAACTCACACAGGCAAGTGTTTCACCCTATTCCCAAACCATAACTGCACCATGACTTTATTTTGCACACGATTTCCTATCGAATCAAAGATCACACGTACGATCACGGATCAATAGGATTTTCTCGAGGGTAGTGTTTTTGGAGAGGAAGCTGGGTGTTTCGGTCTTTTCCTCTTTGTTCATGTGGGGTGGGATATCGCCAGTCGAGAATGACCTTGAATGGCAATCTGAAAGGAAGAGACACCAAAAATGGGTTTTCCTTTGCCAGCAGTCACTTACCTTGCCGGAAATTTATCTGGTCTGAAGATCTTCCGTTCTCTTTCTTCCATTGATTGAGAATTGCTTCTTTTCTATTTTTACTTCCTTTCGATCTTTGATCGGGAATCCTTCTCTTTCTTTCTTTTTTATTGTTCTTTTCTTTATTTTCATCTTTTTCTTTTTCCTTCTTCCCATTTCTTCCTTTTCTTTCTTTTCACTTCTCCTTCTCCATCCCTTTCTTTGGGAAATCGGGTTTTAGCATTCTATTCGCTCTCCCTTGAGGAGATTCCGCTGTCCTTTGCTTCGGGGGAAAGGATGAGGATTCTTTTTTATAGGCCAAGGTTCAAAAACGTCTAAAGTTGTGTCTCAATGGGGTCTTTTATCGTGGGAACCCAATCTTGATATCTGGGGCAAAACAAATTTGGGGTGTCAAGGTGTCGATTTCGGGCCGAACTTCCATATTATTCCATAAGGCACGCGTGACAATGATGATTTGAAAACAACATGCAAAATTAGTCATGGCTACAGCCAGGTGGGCACTCAAGCATCCCGTTTATGGCATTGTGATACTACGGTTGGGAATTTACACAAATCGACCCAATGTTTCCAAATTATGTTCTCCCATCAGTTCAACGAATTCATCCATTCTTATCTCGGTTATTCCGGAAAATAAACTCTTAGCATCAGTCCCTTGTTTCCAGAAGATGCGTTTGCTCTTTACGAATGATTTATTCTTTTTAACTATAACAAGTCGACCTTCGCGGTCTTTCTTTCTTTTTCCTTTTTGTTTCTTTTTTTTATATTCACAAAATTATACACCTATGGTCCTTTATGAAGAAATTTTCTTTGTATATATGCATTCTGATGCATGACAAACTTTTTCTGTACACGCATTGGAACTCTTTCTCTTTACGTCACACGGTCTACATAAAAAACTCTATTCTTGTTCAAAGATACACTCGTGGTTTATACAAAAAAAATTTTATATACACTCATTACTCACACACGAGAATTTCTCTTCACACATTATTTACACACACACCAAATCTTTCCATACACTTTTTACATATAAAAACTCTTTTCTTTTTTATATATAGACACGACATTTGTTCACAACGCCTCTTTCTTTTTCAATTCTTGGTGTTATCATGACTTTTGTTGGTTTTATTTTTAGGACGACGTTCCTAAAGGAAAACTCTACAAGATTCCGGAACAAACATTATCAACAAATAACGAAGTAAGCACTAACGTAATAGTCCAAACAAAATATATGCACAAAACAAATGACAACCGTAACAACAAAAAAAACAAACGTTAGTGCCTCAGTCATAGAAACAAGATAAATGATGGAACATACGAATTTAGGGATCCCACATTCATGTGGCTTCGCATGCCACCAGACTCTTGGGTCACGGTAACAAAAAGGTGGGCTGGTCGACAAAAGCAGGGCTTTTGCTCCTACGTATCCTCAATTTGTGATGAGGAACTCAGACCTACGTAGTTCTTGATAACTGTGAGACTAAAAATAGTCTCGGTGTTTTCTTCACCAAAATGCGAACATGCTTTAGTAAAGAGACAAAACTTCCAACTGATCAGAGCAACATATGCTTTTTGGATGAAAAACAATGTGTCTATCGGGGAAGGAGAATATGCTGATGAAATTTTCTCATAACTGTAAATGAGATTTTGGATGTTAGCATTTCGTTTCTAAACGACCATTTAGAGGAAACACTGGGTCCAACAAAGATAGGAGAAAATCACTCAAAGTGTATCAATCTCACACAGGTAAGTGTTTTATCCTAATTCCGAACCATAGATATGTCATGACTTGATTTTGCAAATCATTTCCTATCAAATCAAAGATTACATGTGTGATCATGGATCAATAGGACTTATTTTGGGAATGGTTTTTAGGTGGGGAATTTGGCTTTGAGTGTTTTTGCCTTTTCCTTTTCTGTTTTTGTTTAGTGCGTGGCGAGAAAGTCGCTAGTGCACAGGATTTTGTCGGCAATCAAAGGGAGAGGACCACTTTAGGTCGTGGTTTCCTTTTTCTTGTTTACTTGGTGACAATTCTGTACTGTTCAGATATTGTCTGGTCCAAAGACCTTTCTGGATGTTTCTTCTGTTTTCTTCTGATCCTTGATCGGGAATTTTCTTTCCCTTTTTTGCTTTCTCCCACTCTTTGATTGGGAATTTTTTTCTTTTTTTGTTTTCCGAGGGCAAGGATTGACATTCTCACCCTGGGCCAAGATTTATGATAAGTTGGGATTTTGGCTCAAGGCTTGTAGAACGGATGGTCATGATATATGTCAGGGTTTGGCCAGCGGTTCGGGGATAAAGGGGATGTCCTACATTATTTCCATGATACACATGCAACAATGATGATTAGGAAATTTTATGCAAAACTGGTCATGCATGCACCCATGAGGACACTCAAGCATCAAGTTTTTATGGTCATGTGACACTAGGGCTCAGGATTCATTTTCCCTATTTTAAGTCAACCCAGTGTTTCCAAAATATGTTCTTTTTATCAATTCATGCATTCATCCAAGTCCATTTTGGGCATTCGGGAAAATTTTCACAGCATTCACCCTTCAGGTGTATTACACACGTTTTCTTTCAAAAACTGGTTATGATTAGTGAATTTTTTTCAAAGAAAAGCTGGAAGTTATCTCTTCTCAAAAGCATGTTGGCTTTTCAGCCGAAAGATATATTTTTTGTTCTTGTTTGTTTTCGCTCTTCTTTTTTTTTTTCTTTTTTTCATGAGGTATTTTGCTACCTAAACATGTATATATTTTTGTGAGGTATTTTTGCTATACACATGCGTATCCAAGGTATCTTGCTACCTAAACACACATACATATATTTTGTGAGATATTTTTGCTATATACATGCATACCCAAGGTATCTTGCCACCTAAACATACATATATATGTTTTGTGAGATATTTTTTGCTACATGCATGCATATCTAAGGTATCTTGCTACCTAAACACACATACATATATTTTGTGAGGTATGACTACCTTCTGAGCTCGTGCTTGGTTTATTTAAATTCCTAGGATCATGAGCAACTAGGTGTGTCCTACTATGACTTGCGAAACAAAAGGTGATCAAATAACAAGTAGAAATTTAAAAGTTACTAGGTTGCCTCCTAGTAGCGCTTCTTTAACGTCTTGAGCTGGACGCTTGATGGCTTTTCGGTCATTGACCTAGTACTTTGCTTACCTTTGGCTTTGGACTTGGTCGCCTATTGGTCGGCCATGGGTCGTAAGCAACGCTCAAACCTTTTTGTGGATGAGCTGAGGTGAACTCTAGAGGTGATGGCAGTGCATCTGTTCCCCGCTGCCGGCCATCCCCAGGCTGCTGTGGTGTTTCGCCCTGCGCTTGCCTGGGGACGCAGTACTTCTTGATGAAAGCTCGATTAGTAGGGGGCCTGATGACCTTGTTGGGGGCGATAGGCACTCCGTAGAACTGACAGAGGCCCGTAATTAGAGCTTGGCAACTCCAAGACCCTGTTGGACTTCTTTGGGTCCATTGGGTGTCTTGCAGGCGCGATCCCTGCAAACAATAGATGACATCAGAAATCAATTGAGCCATGTGCATACTTACCTATGTCATGATGACGTGACCTTGTCGGGGGGAACGGGCACCCTGTAGGACTACAGAGGCCCGTAACCAGAGTTGGAAACCCCAGGGCCCTGTTGGACTTCTTCGGGTCCACTGGGTGTCTTGTGGGCGCGATCCCTGCAAACAATAGATGACATCAGAAATCAATTGAGCCATGTGCATACTTACCTAAGTCATGATGGCATAGACCAACTGATACATCTACAGGGGGAGATTGGCATTGTGGTCGATGGGCAGAATGTTGCTAAATAGCAACGTCATCCACGTAAGAGTGGTCATGTTGGTGCGCATGATCCGTACTCGTCTTTTTGCAGCAGCATGGGGGAAATCTTGCCCCGGTATGCATAGTAGATGCATGATAGCCTCCCTCTCTGGATGTGCTTGCATAGTTGGTCGCCCCCCAATATCAAGGGGTGGCCCAGGAACTGATAAAAGGAAACTACTGGCCCCTTAACCGGGAGCGCAAGTCTCGGTTAAGCATCTAAGGGCAAAGGACCTTATATTCTCCTAAGGTGTGGATATGGAGCACACTGAAAATGAGGACGCGTAGCCCTCTAAAGGCGAGGGCGTGCAGCCCTCTGCAGGCGAGGATGTGCAGTCCTCTGATGGCGAGGACATATGGTCCTCTAAAGGTGATAGGTACTAGTACCCAAGGGTCCACCTTTATGAGAAAACAAGAGATCGGCCCATCGAGAGGGCCGGTCATCCAACAAGATTGGACACGAGATGTAGGAAATCTATGCAGTTAACATGATTCTTAGGGATGCAGACGCATGCAACCTTTGTTGTGAAATTTGGTAATGCTGACCTCATATGAAACAATGCAATGCAATGGAAAGTTGTACAATGTTCATGACATTCTTTCCCTATTTTGTGATTTTGATTTTGATTTAATCTTTTTGGAAAACACAGATTGACTGTCCTTTTGAAAAAGGTGATAATTCATGCAACCTTATCCTATCTTTTGCAAATCTCTCCGGGAACTCCCTTAGAGTGTATGTTCTATTTGATTTAGTCACTTGACCATTTTGAGGTACAATCATTGTCTTTCGTCATGACCTTGTAGCAAGGAACCTATTGGATGAGAACTTCTAATTTGCCCCTAGGTTCGTTTAAGGTTTATGCATGGTTCCTTTCATTGCCCCAGTGTAGGGCTTAGAGGTACCAATTGTTATCTTTCGTCATGACCTTGTAGCTGGGAACCTATTGGGTGAAAACTTCTAATCTGCCCCTAGGTTCGCTTGAGGTTTTTGCATGGTGCCTTTCATGGCCCCAGTTTAAGGCTTTGAGGTACAATCGTTGTCTTTTGTCATGACCTTGTAGCAAGGAACCTATTGGATGAGAACTTCTAATCTGCCCCTAGGTTCGTTTGAGGTTTATGCATGGTGCCTTTCATTGCCCCAGTGTAGGGCTTAGAGGTACCAATTGTTGTCTTGTTTTCACAACCTCGTAGTGAGGAAGAACGAACGAAGCAGTTGATTCTTGCAAAAAGAATTTTCCAAGGACGAGAAATAGTTGAAGGATTTTTCAGTTGATGGATTAAGTCAAATGACTCCTATGTAGAAGCAAGATGTTTTGATGTCTTGATGATGCTAAAGGATCAAGTGCTTTTTTATTCAAGACAAGAATCCAAGAAAATCAAGATATATGATCAAGTTGATCTCTAGAATCTTTAGGAAGAAGTTTCCAAATTGAAAACAAACAAAAGGTTTGACCAAAGAATTCTATCATTTCAAATTGAGATTTGCTCTCAGGTAATCGATCACCAGCAGTTGAAAATGTTTTAATTCAAATTTTTAAAACCTGTAATCGATTACACAAGTCTTGTAATTGATTACCAGAGGGGATTTTCAGAATATAATTCCCAAGAGTCACATCTATTCAAATGGTTTATGAATGGCCATCAAATGTGACTTGGAAACACGAACTTAAAGGGAGTTTTCATTGCCCAAAAATTTTATCCTCTCAAAAGATTAAGAGTTTTTCTGAACTGAAATGTTTTATCCTCTCAAAAAGATTCCTTGGTCAACCACTTGCATATTCAATAAGGAATTTTGATTGATCTTCATTGTACAATCTATCTCTTTTAAGAGAGATCTCTTCTTCTCTTCTTCTTATTTCTGAAAAGGGATTAAGAGACCGTGGGTCTCTTGTTGTAGAGGATTCTTGAACACAAGGGAAGAGTTGTCCCTGTGTGGTTCAGACTTTGTAAAAGGAGTTTTACAAAGAGAGTGGAAAATCTCAAGCGGGTTGTTTGAGGACTGGACGTAGACACGGGAAGTGGCCGAACCAATATAAATCAGGTTTGCATTCCCCTCTTCTCTTAAAATTCTTTTATTTATTGCTATTTATCTTTTGCTTTAAAGAAGTTTATTTTGAATTGTCTTTTGAGTAATTCATGTTAAGGGTGCATTGTTAATCCGAAGAGAGTGAAAGTTTAATTGGGAAATAGTCTTTGTATCTTAATTCAACCCCCCTTTCTTAAGATAACTGAGGCCATTTGTCCAACATCCTATTCTTGATAACTCACTTCTCTCTAAAAAGACAAACTTTCCGGAATGATAAAATGAGCTCACATGAACGTCTTGAAAACACAGTCAATCAAATGCCCTTTTTTTTTAACTTTTTATTTTTATTTTTATTTTTATTCTGAAACTTATTTGTTTTGAACTTTATTTGTTGTTTTATGGCAGCCCCACCAACACACAAGACGAATAATCTCTGATTGAACGGTCTTCGAAGTCCAAACTCAGGAGCACAGGTCGCTTGAGCAAACAGGCCAATGGCTTGCACCCACTTCCGGTGAAAGTTGAAAATCCTGATCAGTCATTAGAGACATTTAACAGCAGCTTTCAAAATTGTCCCATGTGTGGCATCTCTTGTCAATGTTAGGATTTACACGCGATTCTCCTCAAATTTCAGCCAGCCCATATCAATTAGACCTTGCACCTTACGCTTCAGAGCCCTACAATGCTCAATGGAACGCCCCGGGGCTTCTCCGTGACAAGCACACATTGCGTTCGAGTCGTATTCTTGGAGAAATGGAGGTTGATGAACCTCGGCTAGGGTTATGGCTACCATTGAATTATCAAGTAGATATGGGAGCAAGTCAGCATAGGACACTGGAATTGGGGTCAATTCTACAGGCTTTCTCGCTGCAAAATTCATTTCTTGGTTGGTTTTTTGGTTTATGCTAAAGGTGGTGTTTGTCATTGGAAGTGCGGTAGGTAGGCTTTGTGGTTGATTTTAGGGATGGCCTTTGTGGATGACTGGGTGGTGGGTAATGAGAAGGGTTGTTATTGGCTGAGTAATGACATTGTTGGGTTGGTGGGAAACTTGGTCTTATAGGAATGGCAGTCACATCATGGGCTTCTCCCTCATTCTCACCCTCTTCATTTGCCCCAGTTTTCTCATTCGTCCAAGTGGGATGATTAAATTTGCCTCTTTTCAGACCTGCTTTGATCCTTCCACTGGCGAAGTCCAAATCCACAAAGCTTGAAGGTGTGTAACCCACCATTTTCCATAGTAGAAAACTGGTAACGTGTCTACTATCATTGTGATAATCTCTTTCTCTGTTTATTGGGGGCGCTACTTGAGCTGCCAAGTCTCTCCATCTTTGGGCGTATTCTTTTGAAAGATTCGTGCCCCCTTTTTGCACATGTTCTGTAGTTGCATCCTATCCGAAGACATTATACTGACACTGCCTAACGAAGGCAACCACTAGGTCCTTCCAAGAATGGACTCGGGAAGGTTCCAAGTTAGTGTACCAGGTAACAGCTACCCCAGTAAGACTTTCTTGGAAGGAATGTATCAGCAATTCCTCATCTTTTGCGTATGCCTCCATCTTCCGATAATACATCTTTAGATGGTTCTTAGGGCAAGTAGTCCCCTTGTACTTGTCAAAGTCTAGCACCTTGAACTTGGGAGGGGTGGTGATATTGGGTACTAGGAACAACTCTTCTAGGTTAGCAAAGGCATAATCTTCACCTCCTTCAATGGCCCCGAGCCTTTCCTCTAGATGATCCAACTTTCCCATTTCTGCCATAGCATGAGGGTTTTTACTTGTTGTGGAATGCAAGAGGTGTAGCTGGGGGTGATACTGAGGGCCTTCTGAAGTGTTTTCAAGGGGTATATCACCAACTTACCACGAGAGCCCGGAAAATCATCTCTCCTTACTTGCACCTTTAGGGGCGCAGCGCCCCATGTGTGCTGTTAAGAAGACGATATGGATCTTCCGACTTACCACGACAAAAGACGAGACCCACATACAACGCATGTGTGACGGTATGATGCAGATGCACATGCATGAAACGGAAAGAAAACACAACAAAGGGGTAATTTACATCATACGAGACCGCAAAGATCCAATTTTAATGCTACGTTTTGGGCATGATGACGCCTCAACGTAGTATTAAAAAGTTACGTATTACTCTAAAGAAACCAAATATCACTAGCAAAACTATAAACTAGTGCTATTCACCAAAAATGCATGAGAACAAAATGGCGCGGACCGTGTTTGCTCTTTGCCCCTATTTGGGAACCTATAGGACAGCATCTAGGGGTCTCTAATAACTACCCTCAACAATTCATAACTCACATGGCTGTTTTCTAGAGGTATCATCACTCAAGATAATAATATTGTGGCGGTATGGAATACCAGCGACAACACATTATAAAGAGAGAAAGCTCTAAACGAGGTTTCACTATTATCAAGCAAGTCGGAGACCTAGCATGATGATAGATTCACCTCCACTCCTTAAATTCCCATGAACCCGGGTATAGGGCCCCTTTTTTTTACTCAAACCCATGGGTGCTTAGTGTAAAAATGCGAAAAAAGACATCAGTTATTTACACTTTACACAGTTCAATAAATGCACACACAAGGTTTCACAATTCCACAATTCCTTAGAATAGGCCTAACTCACAAAACGTCCCCAGTGGAGTCGCCAATTGTCGCAGCGTGCCCTTTCGCGGGCGAGCGAAGGCGAGGCTCACGGGTGTGCTTTCCAAAGGAGGAAAGATGCGCGGAGTCGCCACCAACGTTTATTTGTGGAAAACGTCAGAAAAACCGAAGGAAACCGGTCGAAATAAAAATTCTAAGTTCGGGAGTTGTATTTACGTTTGAGGAAGGTATTAGCACCTCTTACGTTTGTCTCAAAGGACAACAGCCTATTTTTTAGAATTGTGAAATTGTGTTATCTTAACTTTTATTTCTTTTTATTTTTTTGAGGTCGACAAAAGCGGGGCTCTTGCTCCTACGTACCCTCCATCAAAGAGGAAATCAGACCTACGTAGTTCTTCCTTAAGAGTGAATCAAGTGATTCTTTTTACTTTGAAAGGTGATCATTTTAAGGCGTTGGACCTTAAAAATGATCCATTTACTTGATAAGGAAAACTGAAATGATAAACTTTCAAACCCCATTTAATGACCCTTTTTTGTGGACGAGCTTGACTAGGCGAGTTGATTTTAGCCTTAGTTTCACTTTAGTTATTAGTCAATTCGATTAAGAATGAGAAATCTCAAAGAGAAAACGTCCGATTGATTTTTCGCTTTATTTTACTAAAAGGTATTTTTTATTATTATATTATTATTTTACCTCTTTTTTTATTTCCAACGTGGTTACAGCACGACCGAACGGTCGGAATTCATTTTAACAGAAATTAACGGATGATACAATTCAAATGATCGGTGGAAATTTATTTTATTTTTAGATTAGGCGAGAAACGACTTAAATAAATGACTGAAGCACGTCAAAAGGGGGTATAGAAAGCGAATGAAAACGAGAATAAAAGTACATGAAACAAAATATGGACCACCACGGGTACATAAAATGAATTGAAAAGCTCGGTTTGAGGTACTTACCAGTTGAAGACTAAAGAAAACGAAGAACGAACGATGAATGTCGAAGAACGGTTGAAAATCTTCACGTAATTACTCACGGAAACGTTACTGAAGCGCCTCGGCTTGGATTTTCTTCACAGAAACAATTTTCCTCGGCAATTTCAAGAGAATAAGAAGTGCCAAGAAGGTTGAACCTTTTTCTTCTTCACTCCTCCCCCTATTTATAGCAAAATAGGGGAGGAGCTTGCCACCCAGCTCGCCCAGGCGAGCAAGGTTGCTTCCTCCAGAAGCAACCGCCTTCTGGAGGAAGAAACTGGAAGGCCCAAGTGGGCCTGATTGCTATTTGTATCCCCCCTTTTTACTAAAAGCACCCCCTTTACCTTTTTTGGTAATTCTTTTTCCGTAACGTTACGAAACTTTACGAATTTCGTAACGATACTTATTTTCCTTCCGCAAGGTTACGAATCCTTACGGATTATGTACTTACTCTTTTTTAGCTTTCGAAGAAGTTACGGAAACTCACGGATTGCGCAAAAACACCTCCTTTTGATTTCCGTCACATTACGGAATTTCAAGGATCGCGTAAGCCTGCTTCCTTTTGATTTTCGGCACGTCTCGGGACTTCACATATTGTGCAACAAAGGGTGCCAAGTATCTCGAAGCGGCCAATCAAAGGTTTCATATCATCAAATAATAATCCCCGGACGAAATTAGGGTATGACATTTGGCTTCCACCCATTTTGAAACATAATCAACAACAAGGAGAATATAAACAAAACCAAAAGAGATAGGGAAAGGCCCCATAAAATCTATACCCCAAACATCAAATACCTCACAGAATAACATGGGTTGTTAAGGCATTTGCTGTCTCCATGAAAGTGAGCCGCTTGCTCTCTAACAAGACTCACAGGTGCTACAGATTCTCCACGCATCCTTGAAGATGGTGGGCCAATAGAAACCGCAATCAAGCACCTTGCGAGCTGTCCTTTGTATGCCAAGATGGCCACCTGGTGCGGAAGAATGATAGAATTGTAGGACTGAGTCAATCTCATGGTCTGGAATGCATCTCCTAATAACCTGGTCACTACACAACTTCCACAAATAGAGGTCATCCCAAATATAATGCTTAGCATCGCTCTTAATTTTATCATTTTGAGCTTTTGATGCTAAGGGAGGAAAAATAGAAGCAACCAAATAATTCACAATATTAGCAAACCAGGGAGTGGGGAAGGAATCAGAAATACTATACAGAATGTGCAAATGGTCATCCGGAAAATCATCCCGAATGGGTGAGTCCTCAGGTGGTCAGCCACGAGGTTCTGTGCACCACTCTGATCACGGATCTCCAAATCAAACTCTTGGAGCCAAAGCACCCACCTGATCAATCTAGGCTTTGATTCAGCCTTCTTCAACAGGTAATTCAGAGCTGCATGGTCAGTATAAACAATAACACGAGTACCAAGCAAATATGAACAAAATTTTTCAAGAGCAAAAACTATCACTAATAGCTCCTTCTCTGTGGTAGTGTAATTTGCTTGAGCAGCATCCAAAGTTCTGGAAGCGTAGTAGATCACCTGAGGCATCTTATCAATCTTTTGAGCAAGGACAACCCCCAATGTGTAATTGGATGCATCACACATTAACTCAAATGGGGTTGTCCAATCAGGTGCCTAAATGATAGGGTTGGTAGTCACCGCACGCTTGAGGCAATCAAAAGCCTCTTTGCACCGGTCATCAAAATCAAACTCCACCTTCTTTTGTAGCAGATTGGATAGTGGAAGGGCCACTTTGCTAAAATCCTTGATAAAACGCCTATAAAACTCTGCATGACCAAGAAAAGAACGAACCTCTCACACGCAAGAGGGGTAAGGCAATTGTGAAATAACATCTATTTTTGCAGGGTCTACCGCTATGCCCCTACTGGAAATGATATGCCCTAAAACTATACCTTGTTCTACCATGAAGTGACATTTTTCAAAATTCAGCACAAGGTTAGTTTCAATGCATCTACTAAGAACTCTATCCAGACTATCCAAACATGTATCAAAAGAGGATTCATAAACAGTAAAATCATCCATAAACACCTCTATGCAACTCTCTAAAAAGTCACTGAAAATGCTAAGCATACACCGCTGGAAGGTACCAGGGGCGTTGCATAGGCCAAAGGGCATCCTCCTATAGGAAAAAGTGCCAAAGGGACAGGTGAATGTGGTCTTTTCTTGATCCTCAGGAGCAATATGAATTTGTAAATAACCAAAAAAAACCATCAAGAAAATAGTAATGAGACTTACTTGCCAAGTGCTCAAGCATTTGATCAATGAATGGCAGAGGAAAATGATCTTTTCTGGTTACCTGGTTCAGCGTCCTATAATCATTGCAGACTCGCCAGTTGTTCTGCACTCTTGTGGGGATAAGCTCATCCCTCTCATTCTTGATCACTGTGAGGTCTGTCTTCTTAGGAGCCACTTGGACTAGACTCACCCACTGATTGTCAGAAATGGGGTAGATGATTCCAGCTTGTAAGTGCTTGGTCACTTCCTTTTTTCACCACATCTAGAATGACGGGGTTGAGTCGCCATTGTGGCTGTTTCACTGGCTTAGCTCCATCCTCTAAAAGTATCCTATGCATGCAGGTAGATGGGCTAATACCAGGAATGTCTGCTAAAGTCCATCCAATGGATTTCTTGTGCTTCTTGAGAACTAGCAACAACTTCTCCTCTTGCTCAGCAGCAAGGGAGGCAGAGATGATCACTGGAAATTTTTCCTTGTCCTCCAAGTAAGCATATTTGAGGGTTGCAGGTAAGGGCTTCAACTCTAATGTGGGTGGTGGCTGAACAGTCGGAGGAACCAGGGTAGGAGAAGAGGAAGGTTTCTCAGCCTGTACCTCATAAAGCAAGTCAAAAGTATATGAACTTCCTGCAACATGGTTAGTGCATTTTGACTCTAAAAAATAAACATCAAGAGGTACAACACCCGGAAAATCAGAACCAGACTCAAATTCAAATTCACTCTCAGCATAAAAATCAGATACAGGATCAAATTCAAACTCAGATTCAGATTCAATGCATAAGGAATGAAAAGTATGCATATCAAATAAAATCGGATGTTTCCTACCACGAAGAACAAAATCAGAATCAAACATATAATCATCAATAATCTGATCAATTATCTCAGCACGAAAAACAGAATGATCCTTAGATGGATGTTTCATGGCATCAAGAATGTTAAAATGAACAACAATATCACCAAATTCCATAGACAATGTGCCAACATAAACATCTATCTTGGTTCGGGCTGTTTTCATAAATGGCCTACCTAAAATAATTGGAACTAAACCCTGGGAAAATACCTCTTCCATGTTAAGAACATAAAAATCAACAGGAAAAATAAGTTCACCAACCCGAACCAGCACATCCTCTATGAAACCTACGGGGTAAGCAACACTTCTATTTGCCAAATGAGTCACCACATATGTAGATTGCAAAGGTCCAAGAGATAAAGAATTGAAAATGGACAAAGGCAAGACACTAACTGATGCTCCTAGATCTAGCATGGCATTCTCAGGAATGTGAGGAACAAATTTACCTATCAATGCTGACACATTTCTGCCTATGCTAATCCTTTCATTGTCTTTGAGCTTCCTTTTGTGGGTGCACAACTCCTTTAGAAACTTGGCATATCTTAGAATCTGCTTGATGGCATCTAGCAGAGGTATGTTCACTTCTACTTTCCTGAAGGTCTCCAAGATCTCCTTTTCCGCTTCTTCCATTTTTTTGTTTGGAATTGCTCTAGGTGGGAATGGAAGAGGGAGAAGAGGCCGTGATAAGTCAGAATTACTGGAAGGTCCACTTGCATGAAAATTTTTGTTAGGAAGCTTTCTCTTTTATGCAACTATCTCATCCTCTTTTTCAGGTGTAGAATGAAGCTTGACAGGTTCAGGTGCAGGTGCTGCTACTGGTGGAGGCACTTGAATTTGGTTGCCAGACCTCAAGGTGTTGGCACTCATATTTTTCGGATTCTGCAAAGTTTGTGAAGGTAATTTGTCAGAATTTTGGGACTGAGCTTGGTTCAACTGAGTAGCCATCTGCCCCATCTGATTTGTCAGACTCTAAATGGAGGCTCTTGTCTCTTACTGACATTGCATATTCTGGACGGTCATTTGCCTCACTAACTCTTCTAAGGAAGGTTGAGGAGGAGCCTCAGTTGCTTGTTGTCTTTGTTGTGGCTGCTGCTATATTGGAGGAGGAACATATGGCTTGATTGGACCAGCAGCATTCTGGAAAGGAAGGACAGGCTGTTGTTGTTGTGGAGGACTTGCCCATCTCAGATTTGGATGATTTCTCCAACCTGGATTGTATCTGTTGCTTGAAAGATCATAATTATTCTGCTGTTGTTGGTTTTGCTGCTGAGAGGGTCTATTATAAATGTTTGCAGCATAAGCTTCAGGTTGCTCATTGACTCCAGATTCCTGCAAAGAAGGACAAAGATCTGTATGGTGATCTGCAGAAGAACATAGACCACAGACTCTTGCAACAGGTGCAGATTTCTGATTCATGGCAAGCTGAGTTACTAGGTTGACTAAGGCATCAAGTTTTCCCTCAAGCTTTTTATTTTCAGCAGATGAAGATGAATATGTGGCCACCTCATGGACTCCTCTAAGGACAATAGCATCATTTCTTACATCGAATTGTTGGGAGTTGGAAGCCATCTTCTCAATCAAATTCCTAGCCTTAGCAGGAGTCATATCACCAAGAGCTCCTCTCCATGTTGCTAAGTCCCTCATAGAAATATTGCAGAAGGAGTTGCTCAGAAATCTGGTGGTGAGGACAGCTTGCAAACAATTTCTTGAATCTTTCCCAGTACTCATACAAGCTCTCTCCACTAAGTTGCTTGATGCCCGAAATGTCTTTTTTGATGGCAGTGGTCCTAGATGCAGGGAAGAATTTCTCCAAGAACACCCTCTTAAGGTCATCCCAGTTGAAAATGGACCTAGGAGTATGGTAGTATAGCCAATCTTTTGCCACTGCCTCTAGAGAATAAGGAAAAGCCTTTAGCAAGATATGATCTTCTTGGACATCAGGGGGCTTCATGGTGGAACAAACAATATGGAACTCCTTAAGATGCTTATGAGGATCCTTCACCTGCAAGACCATGAAACTTGGGCAGCAAATGTATTAGTCCAGTCTTGAGAACATATGGAACACCCTCATCAGGATATTGAATGCACAAGTTTTCATAAGTGAAATTAGGTGCAGCCATCTCCCTAAGAGTCCTCTCACGAGGTGGAGGTTGAGCCATGTTCTTAGTATGAAAATTAGTAATTGAATGCTCAAAATCAGAATATTCAGAATCACCAGCAACAGAATACTCAGAATGCTCAAAATGCATAGAATGATCAGGATGCATACTATGCCTAACTAATCTATGAAAGGTTCTATCTATTTCAGGATCGAAGGGTTGTAAATCACCTGGATTGCCCCTAGTCATGCACTATATACAACAAATAATGTGTTCTCAAATAAGCACCAAGAGAGGGTTAAAACTACAACTATAGTCAAACGATATCCAAATGAGCTGAAATTTTGTGAGCAACACCCTAAAATCATGAAAAGATAGCACAAAAATTTTCAGACAAAAATTCAAAGTCTAACTATGAAAACTGCCTAAGGAAAGTTTAGAAAAATAAGACAATAATACTAAAAAAATAAAGAAAACTTAGTAAACGGCTGATTTTTTCAAGTTTAATACGGCAACAGACCATAGGTCAGTTGCCATTGGCATGGGAAATTTTCTTCTACCCCAAATGCATAAAATAATAGTCATTTCGATAGCCGGAGCAAAAATTATGGCCGTTTTAAGTTTTGCTAAAAACAAGTCCCCAAAATTTTTGCCTCTCTCAAATTCAGCCACACCAAGTGCTTCTGGTATTTTTCACACAAAATATGGACCAAAACAAACTACCACACAAAAAATCAGCCAAAAATAACAACTCTAACTATCAAAACAAAAATTGCCAATTAAATTGCAAAATCAGTCGCTAATCACTATTCAAAGCATTACACAAAATTGAAACAGTCGCTAAACAGGAAACGCGACTCAAATGCAAAACAGAACGCTACTCAAAACAAAACAACACACACTCACAACCTAAACGACAGAGCTACACACAAAAAAAAAACTAAACACTATTATGAACCTTTGGCCCACTGCTCCCTAGCAACGGCGCCAAATTTGATCGAGACCGTACCCGAATCAAATAAACATTAAAAATGCAGTATCTAGGAAGTGATCCTAGGTCGTCTCCCAACAAGCAATGGTCAACCAAACGTTCATAACAGATAGTAATAAAACAGTAACGAATTGGGGGGGTTGTTTGTTTTTGTAAATTAAACAGCAAGCAAATTTGAATTAGAAAATAATAGAATTAAAACATGTTGTTTCCCCTTGATTCACAAGCAAGTCTCTTATCCTGGGTTACGAGAATTTATCCTTAATCAGTTCAACCACTTAATCCAACCCTAAATTAAATTACTAAGCGAAAATTAACATAAGGTTGTCATTATGTGATTAAGCAACACATACACCAATTAATCATGAACGAAACTGATCATTAAGCATGAACGTAAATTAAGCGCAAAGACAATTAATCAAGCACTAAGCATGCATGGATTAATAGCAACAAATACAAAGTAATTGGTGAAGAGGAAAAACTGATCAGAATTCAATAGTAATAACAAAACCTCAAAGAGAGTTGTGCTTGATCCTCAAGAGAAAACAATGCTGGAGACTTAGCCTTCCATTAATCAGTAGAAAACGAAATTGTAGATTGAAGCAGAAATGAAATTGCAGAAAACAAATTTTATTCTACGCGAACAGTGCGCATGAACAGCAAAAACTAGAATTCTAAAACCATAGAATTATTCTCCTCTCCAAAAAAAAAACTCTCTAAACTAAAACCCTGGTGCTGTTATATAGGTCCTCAGCCCCAAAGCTTACAAATCTATTTTAAGTCCAAGCCCATAAATAAAATAAAATCTGGACAAGATAAGATTGGATGGAATAAAATTTGGACAAGATAAGATAAGATTGGATGGAATAAAATCTAGACGAAATAAAATCTAGATGAAATAAAATCTGGATAAGATAAGATTTGATAAAATAAAATTGTCTGCTCTCTTCAAGTCCAAGCCCAATTCCGGATTCAAACCCAGTTACTTATAATTCTCCTGAAATTAAATTAAAAACACAAAATTAGTCAAGTAGGCCCAAATGATAAAACTGCATAATTAATTTGATAATTAAGGCTAATCAGTAATTAAAATGGTGACAAAAAGGGTTAAGAAATAGGAGAAAATAAGGACACATCAGGGACCTTCAGACAAACTTTTCTGGAGATGTATTTTCCAGAAGATGTGAAGAATAGGAATGAGAGTTCCTCGAGCTGAAATAGGGGAGTATGTCAGTGGAAGAGTATGCAGCGAGATTTGAGAACCTCGTAAGGTATTTTCCTCATTATCAGGGGGAAGCTGGGGAGAGGTCCAAATGTGTGAAATTTTTCAATGGCCTCTGACCAGAAGTAAAGATGATGGTGAATTGTCATGATATTCACAACATTGCACAGTTGACCAACATGTGTTGGATCTTTTACGAGGATCAGTGGGAGAAGGTTGCATTTACAGGAACACCTTAATGTGATTAACAAGAGTGGGTCTTTCTCTATTCATAACAAAAATAACAACATCACAATATATCAAGCAGTTTAACAAGACATGATTGGAAGATGAGTAACCAATAACAAGATGAGCACCCGATTAATTAGGAGACAATAATTTTAAATAAGGATTACTCATCCAGAATCAACCATAGATATTCCAAATGAATTCTATAAACGAAAACATGACGACAATGTACACCCATATAAAGACGTTAACAATCGCTTGATTATGACAGAAACATCAGTAATCCAATTGTTTGATGTAGGCTTATAACACAAAGAATGAATTATACTCAAACTTTCAAGTGTAATCAAATTACTTGACTTAAGCAAGCAACACAACGGAAAATGGATTGTACTAGAACGGAAAGGTACAGTCGAAAGAGTATTCCTTAATAATTATATCTCGATGAGTCATCGAACAATAGAGTATTAGCATCGCTAAAAGAAAGAATTCATAAACAACTATATTGTCTATGCAATTAAGGCAGAACATTATACTACAAGCATACTTAGAATTATAAGATTTCTATAACAAGTATATCACATACGTATAAGAAGTAAGAATTGAACAGTCACCAAGAGTGTATTTAAGGAATCACAAGTTACAACAACCACACTAATGGTCACACACAAAGAAAGAAAAAAGAATTAGTCAACACATGCTAACACATTGATTAAACGCATTAATTCATAACACACCTGCAAGTTCAAGGTTTTTGACAACATTACCACACACATCAAGTTTTCAAGTCCACTTGTATCACTTAACAGCTTGCCATGACATCCTACCGCACTTCACGAATTGTAGAGATGGTCAGTCTCATAACTCATGACTCAACAATGGAATTATGGTATAACAGACATTAAGGATGCAACACACATCACAAGCATCATTCAATCTCATTTAATCATGTAAAGTAAAATATAATTAATAATTCAAGCACGTTCAACAAAACTAGTCATAAGTAACCACATAGAGTGCACACCAGAATATGGTAAGCACATAACACACTGGCCGAAAGGTTCGACCTGCTCTGATACCACTAAAATGTGACACCCTCTACCCCTCACATATATACTAATAAAGGAATAAAAATTCAAATATTAATTAAAAGTATTTTTAAAACATTTTTTTAAACAAGTCTTTCAAAGGGGAAAAAGGCTCACATTCATTTTCTTCTACATCATATTCAAACTTGTCTAAATAAATAATAATGGAGTCAAAAGAGTAATCTCGACTCAAACAAGGTCGTCTAAGCTTCATACAATTAATATAGAACCTATATCCTAATGTCCCACCCTATCAGAATGTTGTGTTCTCGTGTCCTCTAGCATGAGGTTCTTCATAGTCATCCACCTATTCATCTGCTCCCCCGAACACAAGTTCAAGATCATCACAGGATCCAAACACAACAACACATAGGGAGTGAGTTATCACATTCTTAGCTAATAGAGAAACAAGACAATTAAATATACATATTATATAAATGAGATACCACTTGCTTAAACATAGCTCACGTAATTTCACCACGTTGTCATTCAAAATTCACTTTTCAATCATCAATCATATTACACAAGAATCCCACACTCCGATCAAGCTATAATAACACATCAATTTTCATAATAAACAATTAGCAAGCGTATGCAACAGTTATGTTAAGACTCAATCCTATATGCAATGTGGTACCATGTCAGTGAAAAACCTCGTCGGGCGCCTAGGAGTACATGACAAGACAAACCACACACTAACAAGTCAAGTCACTCTCACTAGGTAATATCATAGGGAGACCAGTTAGGGTCACAGTGTTTTGCGAGAATGCTCCAACCATATGGGATCAACATAGGCTTAAAGGAGCACTCAAACCGTGTGACCCCCAAGGCCTACACTCCGAAGAGTCCGTCAGGGCCTCTCCCTCCTGATTCAGGTCCAACCCAGAAAACATTTTAGCACACAGACTCTATCTATGAACTGTACAAAACACACGACTCCTCAATTGTTCTCAAAATAGTTTTAACTCGTCGCCCTTAAAGGGTCTTAGCATTAACTCACCGCCCTTAAAGGGTCTTAAAGTCGTGTGATTGTACAATCCATAGTTTACAACTCAATGCACACAACATATCGATACACACAACATCTCAATCACGTGCATACTCAGTTTATCACATACACTCAATCTCAATTACAATGGTATAATCTCAAAATAGCATGTTATCACACCTTATGAATCATATTCACTTTACCTACGAACTATGCAATACACACAACTACTTAATTATTTTCAAAATCATTTTAACTCATCGTGCTTGTGATTAAACTCGTCGGTTTTCCACAATAGATCTCATTACGATACTCGTCACGTAAAACTCGTCACCCTTACAGGGTCTTACAGTTGTGTGATTGCACAATTCATAGCTCACAACACAATACACATCTCAATATACATGTATTCCGTCATTCATCACATGTTCAATTCACCACATACTCACAATTTGAATCATCATTTCATATCCTCAATATAACAATTTATACAAAAGACTATCACAACCTGGGGACTAAAACCCCTCAAATAATATTACACAATTATATCAAAATCATAGGTCAAAATATACAAATATCAAGAACACAATTTATCAAGCATTTCTCATCAGAACATCAATATTTTATTTATAATTATAAAGGAAAAATTACAATTTAATAAACATCCTAAAATAAAACCCCAATTTAATATTTTAAGGATCCCTACACATGTTCTCACTAATCCCCAATTGTGAATAACTCATCCCTTACCTCTAAGCGGACTCATGTCTTCCGAAAGCAATAGTGGCATCTCTAGCAAGTTCCTAAGATTCCTCAATTTCTTCCTCTGGTTGCTCTGATAGGGTTCCCAAACGTTAGAGAGAATGAGAAGAGATTGAAGCCTCCATTTGTACTATCTTCGTGTGATTACTTTTTTCTCCCTTCACGAATATTATTTCGCAAATCTCAACGGTGAAGGTGTGCGCAATTGAATTTCACACAAGATATCAAAATTTCAGGACAATCCAACGGTTAACAAAACGGGGATCGTAGTTTTACCGAGACAGCTCTGGGTTTCTGCGGGAAAGGAAAATGCTACAATGCGAAGGTTATTTCTCTTAGCTCAGACACGCTATCATAATTCACAACGGTGAGAATGCTAGGAATTGGGTTGCAAACATGCTGTTTAAATTTCACGATGATCCAACGGTGAATGAGCCCGAGATCATCATTTTTCTGAGACAGGTTTGGCGGCCTGCGGGAAAAAGAAAGAGTTTTGAGGAAGAGAGAAAAAATGAAATTAAAAGATAGAGGAGACTGAGGTCTCAAAACTGACCTAGTATGTTGCTATTTATAGCTAAGGGTATTCACGACCTATTATTTACTCTATTTATTTATTTTTATTATTTTATAAATAAAAGAAACTCTATTTTATTCTCTATCATATGAATAACATATCCTTTTTATTTTTTCTCAAATCATTATTTTATCATATCTATTTTTATTTATTTATTTATTTATAAAACATCATTATTCTCTAAAATTTTATTTACGAAAAAAATGGAATGTTACATGCATTTCCACCAAAGTTGTGCCACTAATATCAAGGTGGCGTAAATTGACCAAATTTCCTATCTGTCTAGGAAGATGAGTAAGAAATTTACAATTTGTTAATTTCAGAGTCTGCAATTTGTAAAGCTTGAAAGTTGCATCAGGCAACCTTTTGATAGAAGTATAGGAAAGGTCAAGATACTGCAAAAGCACCAAATAGCCTATTGAATCAGGCAGCTCAGTGATATTGGTGTATTGACACAATGACAATATTCGCAAGCATCTTAGTTTTGGCAACCATATATGTGATACCATCTTGGTCAAGTAACTTTCAAAATCTGGATATCGGGGTTGGGGTCGAAAGGTCCTCAGAGAGTTCATGTCATACAAACCCTCAAATCTTCTAGAGACATCACACCACTTTGTAAGAAATGCTAAATGGCGAACAGTTCCTGGGATTTCACCACTTTCAAAGTAGCAATAACATTTTCCAGATACTAGTTTAGCTAAATCATAAATGAGGTTATGCATTCTGAACTTCTCCTTTGCTTTAGTCTTGTCTTTTTCAATTAAAGATCTAAATAATAATTCATCAAAGCATTCTGCGCCAGCTAATTCCATTGGTTTCTCTCCATGAGGCTGTTGTAGAAAGCCTTCAGCCATCCATAACAAAATCAATTCCTTCCTATCCAACAAATGTTGTCTCGGAAAAATTGAACAATATGCAAAACATCTTTTCATAAATGCTGGCAGATGAAGATAACTTATGCGTAAAGCTGGTAAAACATCATCATGTGCCCATAAGTTGCTGTTCAGAATTTTATTCCATTCCCCGACATCGACATTTGATCGCAAAAGGCCTCCCAATGTTTTAGCAGCTAATGGTAGCTAGGCCATTGCATTTTCTTGCAATTTTCCTACCAATTTATTCTAGGTTTGGATATTTGTCATAACCATCATTTTCAAATGCATGTCTAGCTAGTATTCGCCAACAATTTTCATCAGTAAGAGGTTTCAACTCACAGATGGGAAATGTATGCGTGACCTTTGCAACTCTTTGTTGTCGGGTTGTAACAATGATCTTACTTCCCTTTTTCCCGCTACTGAAAGGAGTTGTTAGGTGATGCCAGTCACTATACTTGTCATTCCAAAGGTCATCAAGCACAAGCAAAAATTTCTTCTCTCTTAAGTTATTCTTTAATTCAACACGAAGAACATCAAGATTAGTATTATGACAATCCTTCATAGTAAGAGACTCAACGATTTTCTTCGTTAACCTAAAAACATCAAAATCATCTGACACCCATGCCCAAGCTGTCAAATCAAAATGATCTTGTACTTCATTGTCATTATAAAAGGCATTGAGCAAGGGTTGTTTTTCCCAGACCTCCCATGCCCAATATTGTGATCACTTCTATGTTATTATTATTCTTGTTGTCACCATCAGATAGAAGCATGTTTAGTAGCTTCTCTTTCTCATCCTCTCTTGCCACAACAACAGATTCAATCAATGAATCTGTAGCTGTTCTACAAGAGACTCTCCTAGAAACACTTTGCAAACCAAGAATATCTTTTTGTTTCACAAAATGTTCTAGCCTTCTAGATATTGCTTCAAGCTTGGAATTCATGCTCCTATGGAATTTTGTAAAGCGAGAAGAAAGTAATGATCTGACCTGACTAGTAAACTTTGTAGATTCTCCCTTGACCTTGCTTCCTAAGGATTCTGTGTTGATTGCATCCAACAAATCTTCTGCGTCATAGACAACATCTTTCAATTCATCAACCCATGCTTTCACAGTTATATGCTTCTCCTCAGCATCATTGAGTACAACATTAAGTGCTAACAGCTTTATCTTTACCTCATCCAACACAGAAACATTCAGCTCTGTGATGAAGAAGAAATCTCGAAACTCTGTTGAAGCTATCCTGTTTAATAAGATCTCCACAGAAGCAGAGATAAGTGCCTCTCCCACCATAGCTAAGGCCATTTCTTCTCTTGTTTTGCAAAATTGATCAGAACACTGAACCTCCTCGTGCCAATGTTAACGAAGTGATAGGTGCAAACTTGTGCAATTGAGGAATTGTTGTATTTTAATTATTAAATCAAGTCAATGTTTTGATTTCACAAGTATTTTAATCAAGAAGTAAACGCGTGAACCTCTTTGCTTTTTTGGTTTTATGCATATATAAATGTTGACCGACCAAAAGTATGACATAGCCATCATTTGTTTTGTTATTTTTTTATTGACTTAAATATGTTTTTGAGTTTTAATAAATGTTGGATTGTTGTATTTGATTACTTATATTATGCTCATTCAACTGAGCTACAGGCCCTAGGTGGGAAATTTATTAGGTACTTTTGTTGAAACTAAATTATATAAATAAATAGAATATAAACTAATTCAGGTTGCAATTAAGTCGTGATTAAATACTGCAGTTTGTTGTTAAATTCAATCCATCAAATATGATCGATGTTATGGCCTTTTTGCAAATAAAACTTTTTTTCTTCTTCTTCTAATACTAGAATGGGTGACCTTTGTCATGTAGGTAATTAAATATTGTTTATGAATATTTTTAGAATAAAATTTAAATATATAAATATTTTTAAATAGATATTATGAATAATTTATGATTAAAATATTAAATTTTAATTATTAATTAACTGTATATATTTTTCTAATGAATTGTTGGTATACATTATAGATATAAAGTTAATTATATATATGGTAGACTATGATTTATAAAATACGATAAATTGGAAAAATAAAAATTAATTATATATCATGTAACATAGTAATTTAAATAGTTATTTAAAATAAAAGCTTAATCAACTAAAGTAAGAGTTCCTAATTACAATAAAAATATTTTTTTATATGAAATAACATTTTTAACTATATATTTTTAAATTGTCGTTAAAAAATTATATTTTTATATTGAAACCTAACTTTAATATTGGTGTCCTTTTCTGATGAAATTTAAATTGCATTTTGTTTACAACAATAATTCAATTGCATTTCAATGGATCAATTTTTTTATTTTTTTACGAAAATAAATTCTTGCTACTTATCATTAACTAATTGCTTAAAAAAATTAACTATTTTTCCTACTTAGAATAATTTAAAACCGCTACCTTTAAGTGGGGGTCTTTTATTTTAAAATTATTTTAATTTTAAATTAACGGTCATTCAATTACTTTTTTTTAGATAATTCTAAATACTTATAAATTTATACTTTTTTTACTATTTTATAAAAATATAGCTTTGATCAAATTTTATATATATTAAAAAAATTATTTTTTATGTAGTATTAAATTCTGCTAACTAATTTTGCAGCTGAAAATAATTAAATACCGTTACTTTTAAATAGAGATATTTGATTTTAAATTATTTTAATTTACGGTCATACAATTATTTTAATTAAATTAAGTAATATACACATTATTTTGTCTATCAATTATTCATTTAGACATATTTTAGATAAAAGAAAATATTTTTCTAAGGCAACCCCAATATTTTTCATCTCTCTCTTCCTTTGTTGATGACTCACATCAATATAATTAAGCAAAAAAAAAATAAACTAAAATGAGAATCTGAAAAAAAAAATGCACAAGGGATACATTCACACAAAAAACAAATAAAAAATAATAAGATCAAAGATTAATTCCATTAAATGAAATAAAACAAGTTTAGGTATAAGGTGTAAAAGGAGTATGCAAAGTGTCTTTTCAATACAAAGACATCATATACTAACACCAAGTTATTTAAAGTCACCCTCAACAATTTATAATAATTATACATTTTACCTTTTTCACTGCATGCGTATTATAATTATTATTATTATTATTATTATTATTATTATTATTATTATTATTAAACTAATTGTTTATTAATGGATGCAAGTAATAAAAAAAACCTAATTGTCGGTAATCAATATGAAATTGCTAAAAATATTTTATACATAATTTTAAATAGGCTTATATGTAAGTTTGATATTTCTTTTTTCTTAATCTATAATTTTGGTCTTTTCATTTTAAAATAGCGATATTTAATTTGGTCCCTATATTTTAAAAAAAATCATAATTAATCCCTATATTTTAAAATAAATACTTGTGGTCATTCAATTTTAGAAAACTCAATTTTGGTTCTCAAATTTTCTTTTAAAAAAATGTAATTTTGGTTAAATCTTCAATTTTATCTATGTTTTATTTCTTACATTATAATTTTGATTTGATCTTGAATATGTTAGGTCTAAGGTTTAATAGTATCAAAATAAAAGAAATAAATCATAGATAAAATTGAAGATTTGACTAAAATTATAAATATTCTAAAATAAGATGACCACATGTCTCTATTTTGAAATAGAGGATTAAAATCATGGATTTCTTAAATTATGGATCAAACATCTCTATTTTAAAATAGAGGAAAAAAAAAATTGCACAGTAAACAAAATATGGGACCAAAGTCACATTTAATCCTTTTGAATAAATATCTTTGTCAATTATAAATAATAACCTTCTTTTGTCTCCTCCACTATTTTTTCTTATGTGTTAGCCTCACATTTACTTGCACATATAATAATATAAGCATAATTATTTGCAAACAAAATAATTTAAAGATAATTATGAAATTCAAAAATAAAAATATGTGCCTTAAGACTCTGACTACTAGAAATAACGCATTTCACGACACGCATTTAAAGTGGGTCCTTACAAAACCGCTTTTGTTTGGGGGTAATGGCAGTTTTGTAAATATCGACAACATTTCAAAGACGGTTTTACCAAACCGCCTTTATTTTATAGTATTCAAATACGGTTTCGAGAAAAACCGTCTTTAAACTTGTGCAGTTTTAAAATTTAAATTTGAATAATGCTGATGACTCTTCCTCTTTCCAATGCTCTTCCCTCTTTCCAACAATGCCTTCTCCCCTCCTTCTCGAGAAAACGCGTCCCGTGCCTCTTTCCTCTTCCTAAACCCCGAAAGAACAAAACTGAGAGCCACTAAAACGAGAAAGTCATATCTCTTTCTCACATAGACACATTCTCTTATTTTTGTTATTCCTTCCTCGTCATGGAGTCGCGAGTGCGGTCACGCACCGGAACCTTGTCCTCCCTCCCTCACCTCCGCAAGCCACCGCGGGAGGTCGGTGCCGGCCCCTCCCTCGTCACCGTGAAGGCCGTGGGCTCCGTGGCGAACGACGGGAACCTGTTTTGGGTGAGGCAGCTACGCCCAAAGCTCTGCTCGCCAGCGCTGAAGAAGGAGGCCTTCCTCCTCCGGCCATGCCTCGTCATCGCCGGCCGAGGGCAGTGATTCCGCCGGGTGAGGTTCGTTTCATCCATTCTGACTCAGCGAACTCGACCACGTCACTCTCCTAACTAATGTCATTCATTTTTTTCATTTTTTAATAATTATTATCACAGAGAAGCAAAGGTTTCTCCGGCGGGTTTTTTCGAGAAGTATCCGGCTCTGGTGACTGGATTCTTCTTCTTCACGTGCTATGTCACGAGTCGGGACTCTGTTCTGTGTCTCTTACGTTCCCTAAGCTTAACTTTTAACCACTTAACTGTGTTCCACGAGGAATAGATAGACTTTTATGTGTGGCTGTGATCGTTCCAAGTGTTAAAATTATGGTTTTGTCCTTTTTCTTTTTTGATGCAGGTACTTGAAAGTGATTTTCAGATCTACAATTACTTGCTCATGAATTTCATGTCTTGATGTTAATTGTGATTGGATCCGTGAAATGTTATGTGCAAACATGTTTCTCTGTCCTTTGTTAAAATCGGTTGTTAATGAATAGTTTTTTTTTGTTGAATTATGAATAAGGTTAATTTAAGGAAATACTTTTAACCACATTACTTGATTTATTTCCATGACTCCCACCAAAAACTAAATTCCTCCAATGCTATATAGAATTTTCATTTTACTAATATAAATATTAATATAATATTAAATTTAAGATGATTTATTTTTAAATAAAAATATCAAATTTGACTTTAATATGAAATTTCTATAATGATTTTCATATTAAATTAGGCCTTTATTATCTCACCAACATTATTTTATATTAAGGTAAATGTATAAATAATGAAAATAATAAATATATATAATTAAGGTAACTGTAGGTATCAATAATTAGATAAATTGATATCTACAGAAGAAATTTTAAAATTTAGAAATAAATAGAAATATCTTTTTTTTATAATAAATTAACAAAAAAATTAACGTTGATTTGATTGATTTATATGTTAAAATATAAAATTCTTTTCTTTTGTGAGCTTAAAATATATAATTCTATTAAGTGTGAAAAAATACGAGTTTATGTTTTTTTTTGGTTCAGAGATCACATAGTTATTCTCCAACTCATTGTAATTCAGTAAGTAAAAAAATATTTTAAATATAAAATAAAAATATTCAACATGAAATACTCAAACATTGATTTTTTAAAAATATTTAAGTAATTTAAAGTAATTAAGAGTAATATATATTTTAATTCAAATTAATTAATAACATTAATATATTTTGATTCAAAATTACAACATATTCAAATTAAGATAAAATATAAATAATTTATGAAGTGAATATAAACTTAATTTTTATTTTTATTATTTCCATATTTTGTTAGATATAATAATTTATTGGATCTTCAACTGACTATTTATATTACACAATAATAATTAGACTTAAATATGTTTTTGGTCTCTAATATATATTTATTTTTTGCATTTGGTCCCTAATAAATTTTTCCTTCGAATCGGGTCCCTAATATTTTAAAAGTTTTATTCGATGTCTCTGCCGTTAATCGGGATTTGTTAACTGCTTACGTGGTTGTTAACCAGACACATTAGCATGAAACGTGTGATGTCACGTGTGGTGCATATGCTTACATGGAAAAAAAAATTATTAATTTTATTTGGCATCATTTGACTAAGCCTATGACTGACCCTTTTTATTTTCTTTGCTTTCTTTAATTCCTTCTCCTCTTCCTATTCCCTTTCTTCTTTTTTTCTTTCTTTGCCGAGCCGTTTGTCAAGGGCCTATGGCTTGACCTATTTATGGCTCGGCTCGGCTTGACTTGTTTACTATAAAGGTCAAGCTCAAGCTTTTTAAAAAGTTTTTTTAGACAAAAAGGCCAAAGCCAAACTATAAAAAAAGCTTTTTAAGCTTGACAGGTCGGCTTGTTTAAGTAATAACAACAACAACAACAACAACAACAACAACGATAATAATAATAATAATAATAATAATAATAATAATAATAATAATAATAACTATTATCTATACCATTATTATGGCATTATGAATGACAGGATGAAGTGGCATAAAGTGTTTAGAGAGTTTAATTGTATGTGGAAAATTTTCAAAAAGAAAAAGATTCAAGTTAAAAGGATAATGCAACCAGATTAATACTTCCAAAGAAAAGAATGTTTTGTAAAGACATTTTCAGACAATTTAAATATTTTTATTTGACTATATTAGTATAAATCATCTCTAATCCATATATTTTTTTAATATTATGCTCTTTTTTTTTCATTTTCTTTTGATATACTTTGTGTTTTAATAACTTGAATTCAATATGATTTTGTTTATCAATTATTTTTGGATTTGTACATTACTTATACGAAATTTTATAAGTTTTTTTTTTAGTTAATATGTCACTAGGTTTTAAAATAATTAATTGGTTAAAGACGTCTTTAAGCAGATTTTTAAATAGGCTCGTAGGCCAAACCAGGCTTTTATGTAAGCCGAGCCGAGCCTTTAAAAAAAGTCTATAATAGGTAATGAGCCAAGCTCAAACCTTGCGTATTCAACTCAAGCCGAGTTCAAGTCTAGTAAAGATTGGCTTGGCTTGGCTCATTTCCACCCCTAGATGCAAGTATGGTCATGGAGCTCATGATGGCATACCAAAATGACAATTTCTTGGAAGAGAATGCGGTTCATGAAGTTGCATCGAGAAACTCATCAAGTTGTTGTCGCATACCCAACAATAATTTTAGACAACATCTAATTAGAGAGCTCGGGCTTGCAGTTCCACTGGAGGGTGAATGGGCTCTGGGTTTGGGTTTTTTGGGATTTAGGGTTTTCATGGGGAGGAGGGAAGAATGGGAGAAAAGTAGGAATGCGGAGTTAGGGGCGATGGTGGTGCAAAGGAGAAGATGGAGAGAGGGCATTGTGAAGGGGAGAGAGGGAGAGAGAAAAGGAGAGGGAGAAAAAGAATGATAAAAGAACATTTAGGATTGTCTTGAAAAAGAAAGGAACTTGACCTTAACCGTGACCTACTGATAGAATCAAAGTTATCAAAGGAAAAACTCTCACAATAGAAAAACTCTCAAATTTCATTAATCTTCAAACTCTGCCAACAAAATGTTTAAAGATTCTATTTATACTCCTACTAATAACCCTAATTGAGGCCCAAGGCCCAATAACTAATCTAATAATTAAAAGACTTTAAAATAATAATAAAAGGTCGTGGCAGCCCATTACAAGTCTAAAAATAGGCACAAAATAGAATTAAATTGAAAATAAATCCTATTCTAAAACTTGGCTAAAATTCATGAACTTTGTTTCTTCTTTTCTTTTTTCCATGAGAGAATTTAGTCTGTCGCCAAGGTCTTCTTGAAATCTCTTACTCCTTGCTCTAGTGATTGGTCCAACCATGTTGGGCTTTATTATTATTTAATCAGCCCAATATTAATAGTCCACCAAAATTGATCAACTCAGCCCATGGATGTTGCTTGTCTTGTAACTTGTGCTTCCCGAAGTGATTCTTCAAGTTCACCTCAAAGCATCTTCATCAATTTGTAGGAGAGTGACCCAATTAGGTGCAACCCTTAATTCACATTGGTCTTCTTTCTCCTTGATATTTAGAATCAGGCCTTGCAATGCTTGATTCATCCTCTTAGTCTTGGACCTTGTTATAGGACCTCCAATCACCTGTAAAGGATCATTAGATGAGTTGGTTGCACCTCCATCATTCCCTACCTCTTCGAAAGGATTCATCCTTGAATCTAGTTCGTTACCTCATTAGCATTCTTAGGTACAGGTTATTCCCTAATTGCCTTTACCTTTTCTTCATCCACACTTATTCCTTTTGAGTTTACCGTGATTTTATTTATGGCTCGGCAGTACACATGTGCCATGTCCCATCTTTCTTTGGAACCAAGATCATAGGAACATAACATGGGCTGAGACTTTCCCTTACAAATCCCTTTTGCAAGAACTCATCAATTTACCTTTGAATCTCCTTTGCTTCTTCTGGACTTGACCTATAGGCTAGCCTATTTAGAAGTGAAGCACCAGGAATGAAGTCAATTTGATAAAGGAGGTAATCCATATAGAATTTCTTCTGGAAAAACACCAACAAATTCCTGTAACAAGGAAACAACCTCACAAGGCAAACAAAAGTTAAGATTAAGATCGTTAGTAAAATAAACATCCTTGTACATTGAGTCCAAGTAGTTGCTCTCTAGCCATCAAAGCACTCTCAATCTTTTTCTTTCTTTTTTTTTTTTGCAAATAAACTCACTTTCTTATTTTTCTCTTCTTTGTCTTTTTTTTTATTCTTTTCTTTTTTTTTTTGCTCACTCTCATTTCTCTTTTCTTTTCTCTTTTTTTCTGGAATGCTCAATTGTTCTTCTCTTAAATTACACTCTCTTACTGATTTGATTGGCATAGGCCTCAGCTGGTCGGAGAGGTGTTAACATAATGGTGTGATTGTTCAAAACAAGAGCATATCTATTTTTGTAACCATCGTGTGTAACCTTTCTATCGAATTGTCATGGACGCCCTAGAAGTATATGCCCAACATGCATAGGTACCACATCACAGAGAGCTTCATCCTTGTATTTACCAATGGAAAAAGAAACCAAAACTTGGTCACCCTTATGTCTCCACAATCATTCAGGCATTGAAGTCTATATAGATTAAGGTGCTTTAATGTGGGCAAACCCAATTTCTCAACCAACAAGGTGCTAACAACATTAGTACAACTTCCATTATCAATGATCAAATTACATTTCTTGTCTTTTATGTGGCATCTTGTATGAAAGATATGCTCACGTTGCTCCTCATCACCTCTATCATACCCTAATTTCGTTCGGGGACCTTTGCTTGGTGGCATGCAACTTTCATTTGACCATTTTGAGATACTTGGCACCCATCGTTAGGCAATTCATGAAGTTCCGTGACATGCCGAAACTCAAAAGGAAGCATCGTTGCACCATTCGTGAGATTCCGTAACATTCCGTAAGTCAAAAAGGGGATGATTATGTAATCCGCAAGGTTTCGTAACATTACGGAAAGAAAACAAGTATCGTTACGAGATTCGTAATTTTCCGTAACTTTACGGAAAAAGAATCACCAAAAAAAAGGTAGGGGGTGCATTTAGTAAAAGTGGGGGTGCAAATAGCAACCAGGCCCACTTGGGCCCTCCAGAAGGCGGTGGCTTCTGGAGGAAGTCACCTTGCTCGTCTGGGCGAGCTGGGTGGCAAGCATCTCCCCCATTTTCCTATAAATAGGGGGAGAAGTGAAGGGGAATTTCGTTCAGCCCCCTTGGTAATTCAAGAATCACTTGAAATTAGTAAAAAATTTGGTTCCATGAAGAAAATCCGAGTCGAGGCGTTTCCGAAACGTTTCCGTGGGGATTTTCGAAAAGATTTTCAGCCGTTCTTCGATGTTCTTCGTTCGTTCTTCATCTTTCTTCGGTCTTCAACCGGTAAGTTCCCGAAACCGAACTTTTCAATTCATTCTATGTACCCTTAGTGGTCCTCATTTGTTTTTACGTGCTTTTATTTTCATTTCATTTACTTTCCGTACCCCCTTTTGACGTGCTTTAGTCATTTGCTTAAGTCATTTTCTCATCTAATCAAAAAATAAAATAAATTTCCACCGATCGTTTGAATTGTAATATCCGTTAATTTCGTTTAAAATGAAATCCGACCGTTCGGTCATGCCATAACCACGTTGGAAACCAAAAAGAGGTAAAATAATAATATAATAATCAAAAATATCTTTTAGTAAAATAAAACAAAAAAAGCAATCGGAGGTTTCTCTTTGGGATTTCTCTTTCTTAATCGAATCGACTAATAACCAAAGTGAAACTAAGGCTAAAATCAATTCATAAACCAAAACTTTTGTCATCGTCTAAAAAAGCCATTTTCAAAGGTCCAAAGCCTTGAAATGGTCTTTTCCGCTTTTATCGATTAAGTGTAAATTTCAAAAGGGCTAAAATCAACATGTAGCTTTATTACCTCTTTCAAAAATAAAGAGAACATTAATGGTCCAATGCCTTAATGTCTTCTCTCTTTTCAAAAGAATCAAAAGTTTGTTTAACAGTCCAACGCCTTAAAATAACCTTTCATTCAACAAAAACATATCTTTCAAAAAGGATAAAAACAACTTAACCAAACATTTTGTTCACAAAGAACTACGTAGGTCTGATTTCCTTATCGCAATTAAGGAATACGTAGGAGCAAGGGAAATACCCTCGTCGACCGCAAAAAGTTAAAAAGTACAAAAAGAAATAAAGACGTAAAAGGGAACCTAAAAATTGAAGTCATGTTTCCACATTTAATTAAAGGCTGCCGTCTCTTGTGACGGATGCGTGGGGTGCTAATACCTTCCCCGTACATAAATACAACTCCCGAACCTTTCACTTAAAGTTCATAGATCACGTCCTTTTCGGTTTTTCCGACGTTTTCCTCAAATAAACGTTGGTGGCGACTCCGCGCGTATTCCTTTCTTAGAACACGCACCCGCGAGTCACGCGTCGCCCTCCCGCCGAAGGGTAGGTTGCGACAGTTGGCGATTCCGCTGGGGTCAATTTTTAGAGAGTTAGGCCATTTAATCTTGTGCAATGTTTTATCATGACTTTCTCCTTTGTTGGTTTCCCTTTATTTGTCTTATGTTCTTGTGTATATAAACTCTTTGTTGCTTTTAGTGCGTTTTAAAATGTATGCATGAGGTAAATATTTATTCATTTGATGCACACAAACACCAACACTATTTGCACGCACGGTGAGTTGAAAAAGGGCCCTATACCCGGGTTCATGGGAACATAAGGAGTGGAGGTGAATCTGTGATCATGCTAGGTCTCCGACTTGCTTGATTACAGTGAACCCTCGTCTAGAGTTTTTCTCTTTGATGACATATTGTTGCTAGTAGTCCCTACTGCTACAATATGTTCTTCGAAGGGGATGATACCTCTAGAGACCATCAAGAGAGATACGACCACCTCGGGAATTATCACTAAAAGCCCTTTTAGCTCCCTCCCATATAGGTCCATTAAATAGGGGCACGGAGCAAACACGTTGCGTGCCATTATTCACACTGCCATGCATAAAGTGTCATGTACCCTTTTTTGCTTATATTTGTTTGTGAATACTGTTGTACTATGTACATCCCCGTGTTGTACCTTTCGCATATGCATCATGCGTAGGTTCCGTCTTAATCCCCTCTCTTTGGCAAACCAACGGAGGGTCCGTGTCACCTTCTTAAATACATACGTCGGGCACTGTGACGTTGTATCTAAGAAGGAGGCAATTTCCTGGGCTCTCGTGTTCATAAATCGCATCTGTATCATATGCATCTCTTCATGCATTCATCCATTCCACCCATGATAGATGTTGGAGTTTTTAATTCGCACTAGATTTTGTTTCACTTTAGCAAATTAATGCGAACCAAGTTACTCCCACATTTTATCTCTAGCATGCATTGTATGTTGGTCTCGTCCTTTGTCACGGGAAGTCGGAAGGTCCATATCACCTTCTTAACTGTACACGTAGGGCACTGCGCCCCCAAATGCGCAAGAAGAGATAATTTTTTGGGCTCTCGTGTCCGTAAATGCATTCATATCATGCATCGCATAAACATCTCTTCATGGCATCATAATGAACATATTGTTCCTGCATTTGTCTGTTATCATATTCCAGCATCACATTTTGCATGAGTCATTGCATCATCATGCATATGCGTTCAACATACTTTTTGTTCTATAAACTGCATACCTTTTTCATGTTCGCTCACGCATGATCCTTGCATTTTCCTCCGCAAAACAAAAACAAAAAAAGGGAAGCATGAAAATTCATGATGCATTCTTAGTTGCATATATTCGGTACCATGAGCCAACCATGTTGGGATCACGAACCCGTTTCACTTAAAAAACAAAATGATTGAACATGGTACCTGATGCATGGTTTAACTAAGAAATGATGTTTCTTCGGGCATCTCAATTCCATAATTACATTTTTCATGCATAGCCCGAGTCATTCATCCCTATGAAATGTTGTTGAAGTATTGGCGGTCAGAATTGCCATTCCTTGGATTATAGGGTTGAACCAAGCTCATGCTTTTACGAAAAGGTTCATCAAGTCAAGTTGAAATATGGAAGTAACCATCTTGCAAAAATTGGGGCAAAAGACGGATCGAGTTACATCACTGCTTCGTCTACTGCCAAACATATTTAGGATTGTTGATGTCCTTATTACTTCCAGTTTCACCTTGACAAAGATGTCATGGACCCAGTTGAAAATCTAAATTGATTCAACCCCATATCCTGCGTAAAAATTTGCAATACTTCAACAATGCATCATTCGCATGCATCCATGCTTTTCATTGGTTGCATTGCTCATTGCATTCTTTCCTTGAAAGAAAAACAAAAAATAAAATAAAAATAAAATAATATATATATATATATATATATATATATATATATATATATATATATATATATATAATAAAAACGAACTTAATCATTGTTATAAAAAAGAAAAGAACATGCTTTATGGCGCCCTTACCAAACCCGTGCTAGAGCTAGAGTAATGGGTGAAGGAGAGGAGGTGCAAGAGCAGATGAAGGCCGACATGGAGGCCATGAAAAGAGCAAATGGCCACAATGATGGAGGCCATGATGAGTATGAAAAAGATAATGGAAGCCATGCGGTTATAGTTGCCGCTACCAGCACTGTTGCTAAGGTGAACCCAATGCCTCCATCTGGTCTTAACCAAATGAATCATCCAACCTCAGATATGGTAGGCAAAGATTTGGGAAGTACGGGTGGCCCCCATTATGCGCAAATTCAAATCAAGCACGCCTTCATGCCATATGGCTTGCCTCCCAACTATACACCACCCAATGTGGCGTACACTCCCAATAAGGATGTCAATAACTCCGCTCCCATACTCATTGAGAGCCGACAACCTCATCATGTACATGTCTCTCAACCCACGGGGAGGCACATGAAATTCCCCACCACAATCTAGCCGACTTCGAGCCTTGCCTCGGGTATGCCACTAAAGGGCAAGCAGTTGTTGATATACCCCTGCAAAACACATTGGAGGGCCCTCAGTATCACCCACAATCACACCTCTTGCATTCCACAGTGGGTAAAAACCCTCATGCTATGGCGGAAATGGGAAAGTTGGATCATCTAGAGGAAAAGGCTCAGGGCCATTAAAGCAAGCTGAGATTATGCCTTTGCTAACCTAGAAGAGTTGTTCCTAGTACCCGAACATAGTCATTCCCAAGTTCAAGGTGCCGGACTTTGACAAGTACAAGGGGACTACTTTCCCCAAGAACCATCTAAAGATGTATTGTCGGAAGATGGGGGCATACGCAAAAGATGAGGAACTACTGATACATTTCTTCCAAGAAAGTATTACTAGGGTAGCTGTTACCTGGTACGCTAACTTGGAACCTTCTCGAGTCCATTCTTGGAAGGACCTAATGGTTGCCTTCGTTAGGTAGTGTCAATACAATTCTGATATGACTCCGGATAGGATGCAACTACAGAACATGTGCAAAAAGGGGGCATGAATCTTTCAAAGAATACACCCAAAGGTGGAGGGATCTGGCAGCCCAAGTGGTTCCCTCAATGACGGAGAAAGAAATGATAACAATGATAGTAGACACATTACCAGTGTTCTATTATGTAAAATGGTGGGTTACACACCTTCGAGCTTTGCAGATTCGGTCTTCACTGGCGAAATGATCGAAGTGGGTCTGAAAAGAGGCAAATCTGATCATCATGCTTTGATAAATGAGAAAACTGGGGCAAATGAAGAGGGTGAGAATGAAGGAGAAACCCATGTTGCGATTGTCGTTCCTACATGGCCAAGTTTCCCACCAATCCAACAATGTCATTACTCAGCCAATAACAAACCCTCTCCTTACCCACCACCCAGTTATCCACAAAGGCCATCCCTAAATCAACCACAAAGCCTGTCTACCGCACTTCCAATGACGAACACCACCTTTAGAACAAACCAAAACACCAACCAAGAAATGAAATTTGCAGCGAAAAAGCCTGTAGAATTCACCCCAATTCCGGTGTCCTATGCTGACTTGCTCCCATATCTACTTGATACTACAATGGTAGCCATAACCCCTGCTAGGTTTCCTCAACCTCCATTTTTCCGAGGGTACGGCTTGAACACAATGTGTGCTTATCATGGAGGAGCCCCGGGGCATTCCATTGAGCATTATATGACCCTGAAGCGTAAGGTGCAAAGTCTAAATTGATGTGGGCTAGCTGAAATTTGAGGAGAATCGCTTGTGAATCCTAACATTGACAAACAACACCACACATGGGGCAATTTTGAAAGATGTTGTTAGATGTCTCTAATGACTCATCAGGATTTTCAAGTTTATGCCATTATAGTAAACCATAATTACAATGCTAAATAATGGATGAATTTGACATCCTTGTCTCTCTCATCCTTTCACAAACACATCTTTGCTTATTCAACTTCCACCGGAATGTAAGTGTAAGCCATTGGTTTGTTTGCTCGAGCGACATGCGCTCCTGAGTGCTGACTTCCAAGACCGTTCAATCAGAAATTACTCGTCTTGCACGTTAGTAGGGGTGCTGTAAAACAACGAGTAAAGTTCAAAACAAATAAGTTTAAAAAAAAAAAGTTTAAAAAGAAAAAAAAAGCATTTGATTGACTGTGTTTTCAAGACGTTCATGTGACCTCATTCCGAAAAGTTTGTCTTTTTAGAGAGAAGTGAGTTATCAAGAATAGGATGTTGGACAAATGACCTCAGAAGGGAGGGGTTGAATTAAGATACAAAGACTATTCCCCAATTAAACTTTCACTCTCTCTTTTTGGATTAACAATGCACCCTTAAAAGACAATTCAAAATAAACTTCTTTAAAGCAAAAGATAAATAGCAATAAATAAAAGAAGTTTAAGGGAAGAGAGGAATGCAAACTTGATTTATACTGGTTCGGCCACTTCCCGTACCTACGTCCAGTCCTCAAGCAACCCACTTGAGATTTTCCACTCTCTTTGTAAAACTCCTTTTACAAAGTTTGAACCACGCAGGGACAACCCTTCCCTTGTGTTCAAGAATCCTCTACAACAAGAGACTCTCGGTCTCTTAATCCTTTTTCAGAAGTAAGAAGAAGAGAAGAAGAAATCTCTCATGAAAGAGATAGATTGTACAATAAAGATCAATCAAAATTCCTTATTGAATATGCAAGTGGTTGACCAAGGAATCTTTTTGAGAAGATAAGACATTTCAGTTCAGAAAAACTCTCTTAATCTTTTGAGAGGATAAAACCATTTTGAGCAATGAAAACTCTCTTTAAATTCGTTTTTCCAAGTCACCTTTGATGGCCATTCATAAAACATTTGAATAGATGTGACTCTTGAAATTATTTTCTGAAAATCCCCTCTGGTAATCGATTACAAGACTTGTGTAATCGATTACTGGATTTAAAATTTGAATTAAAACGTTCAATAAACTCCTGGTAATCAATTACCATCCATGTGTAATCAATTACACATTATAAATTTTGAATTCAAATTTCTAGTAACTGTCATAAACATTTTCAGCTGGTGGTAATCAATTACCAGAGAGTAAATCTCAATTTGAAATGATTTAGATAGAATTCTTTGGCCAAACCTTTTGCTTTTTCAATTTGGAAACTTCTTCCTAAGATTCTAGAGATCAACTTGATCATATATCTTGATTTTCTTGAATTCTTGGATTCTTGTCTTGAATAAAACTTAGAAGCACTTGATCCTTTGACATCATCAAAGCATCAAAACATCTTGCTTCTACATAGGAGTCATTTGACTTAATCCATCAACTGAAAAATCCTTCAACTATTTCTCGTCCTTGGAAAATTCTTTTTGCAAGAATCAACTGCTTCTTTCATTCTTCCTCACTACGAGGTTGTGAAAACAAGACGACAATTGGTACCTCAAAGCCTTACACTGGGGCAATGAAAGGCACCATGCATAAACCTCAAACGAACCTAGGGGCAGATTAGAAGTTCTCACCCAATAGGTTCCTTGCTACAAGGTCATGACGAAAGACAACGATTGTACCTCAAAGCCTTACACTAGGGCAATGAAAGGCACCATGCAAAAACCTCAAGCGAACCTAGGGGCAGATTAGATGTTCTCACCCAATAGGTTCCCAGCTACAAGGTCATGACGAAAGATAACAATTGGTACCTCAAAGCCTTACACTGGGGCAATGAGGGGCATCGTGCATGAGCCTCAAGTGAACATAGGGGTAGATCAAAAGTTCTCACCCGTCGATGTTTTTAAACAAGAAAGAAAAAGGGGGGGGGGAGACAAACCCATGAATTTCAATGGATTGATTAAACGTCAAACAACTCCATTGTCGTCACTCCAAAATGGTCAAGTGACTAAATTAAATAGAACATACACTCTGAGGAAGTTCCCGGAAAGATTTGCAAAAGATAGGATAAGGTCGCATGAATTATCACCTTTTTCAAAAGGACAGTCAATCTGTGTTTTCCAAAAAGATTAAATCAAAATCAAAATCACAAAATAGGGAAAGAATGACATGAGCATTGTACAACTTTCTATTACATTGCATTATTTAATATGAAGTCCGCATTTACCAAATTTCACAACAAAGGTTGCATGCATCTGCATCCCTAAAAATCATGTTAACTGCATAGATTTCCTACATCTAATGTCCAAATCTTTTGAATTTGGGATGACCGGCTCTCTCGTTGAGTCGATCTCTTGCTTTCTCATAAGGATGGACCCTCGGGTACTAGTAACCTCGCCTCTAGAGGACTACACGTCCTCACCTTCAGAGGGCTTCACGTCCTTGCCTTCAGAGGGCTTCACGTGCTCACCTTCATAGGGCTACATGCCCTCACCTTCAGAGGACTTCACGTCCTCGCCTTCATAGGGCTACATGCCCTCACCTTCAGAGGACTGCACGTCCTCACCTTCGGAGGACTACACGTCCTCACCTTCGGAGGACTACACGTCCTCACCTTCGGAGGACTACACGTCCTCACCTTAAGAGGGTTGCACACCCTCGCCTTCAGAGGATTGCATCCCCTCACCTTCAGAGGACTACACGTCCTCACCTTAAGAGGGTTACACGTCCTCGCCATCAGAGGGCTACACGTCCTCAAACTTCAGAGGACTACACGTCCTCACCTTCAGAGTGCTACACGTCCTCACCTTCAGAGGGCTACACGTCCTCAAACATCAGAGGACTACACGTCCTCACCTTCAGAGTGCTACACGTCCTCACCTTCAGAGTGCTTCACGTCCTCACCTTCAGAGGACTGCACGCCATCGCCTTTAGAGGGCTACGCGTCCTTACTTTCAGTGGGCTCCATATCCACGCCTTAAGAGGATTTAAGGTCCTCTGCCCTTAAATGCTTAACCGAGACTTGCGCTCTCGACTAAGGGGCCAGAAGTTCCCTTTTATTAGTTCCTAGGCCACCCCCTGATATTGAAGGGAGACCAACTGTGCGAGCATGACCAGAGAAGGAGGCAGCTACTATGCATACCGGGGCAAGATTTCACCCGTGCCATTGCAAAGAAGCGAGTGCGGATCATGCGCACCAACATGACCACTCTTACACAGATATAGATGACGTTGCTACTTAGCAACATTCTGCCCAGCGGCCGTAGTGCCGATCTCCCCCTGCGGAAGTATGAGTTGGTCTATGCCGTCACGACATAGGTAAGTATGCATTTGGTTCAAATGATTTCTGATGTCATCTATTATTTGCAGGGGTAGCGCCCACAAGACACCCAGTGGACCCGAAGGAGCCCAATAGGGCCCTGGGGTTTCCAGCTCTAGTTACGGGCCTCTGTCAATCCTACAGGGTGCCCGTCCCCCCAGCAAGTTCATGCCATCGTGACATAGGTAAGTACGCACCTCCCCCAACTGATTTCTGATGTCATCTATTGTTTGCAGGGATCGTGCTCGCAAGACACCCAATGGACCCGAAGAAGGCCAACAGGGTATTGGAGTTGCCAGCTCTAATTATGGGCCTCTGTTAGTTCTATGGAGTGCCCGTTGTCCCCAACAAGTTCATCAGACCCCCTATTAACCGGGCTTTCATCAAGAAGTACTGCGCCCCCAGGCAGGCACAAGGTGAAACACCACAGCAGCCTGGGGAGGGCCGGCAGCGGGCAACAGACGCACCGCCACCACCTCTAGAGTTCACCTCAGCTCATCGACAAAAAGGTTAGAGTGTTGCCTATGGCACGTGGCCGAGCAATAGGCGACCAAGTCCAAAGCCAAAGGTAAGCAAAGTATTAGCTCCGTGACCGACAAGTCATAAGGCGTCCAGCTCAAGACGTTATAGAAGCGCTACTAGGAGGCAACCTAGTAACTTTTTAATTTTTGCTTGTTATTTGATCACCTTTTGTTTCTCAAGTCATAGTAGGACACACCTAGTTGCTCATGATCCTAGGAATTTAAATAAAATGAGCACAAGCTCGGGAGGTAGTCATACCTCACAAAATATATATATGTATGTTTAGGTAGAAAGATACCTTCGATATGCATGTATGTAACAAAAAATACCTCACAAAATATATATATGTATGTTTAGGTAGAAAGATACCTTCGATATGCATGTATGTAACAAAAAATACTTCACAAAATATATATATGTATGTTTAGGTAGAAAGATACCTTGGATATGCATGTATGTAACAAAAAAATACTTCACAAAATATATATATGTATGTTTAGGTAGAAAGATACCTTGGATATGCATGTATGTAACAAAAAAATACTTCACAAAATATATATATATGTATGTTTAGGTAGAAAGATACCTTGGATATGCATGTATGTAACAAAAAAAATACTTCACAAAATATATATGTATGTTTAGGTAGAAAGATACCTTGGATATGCATGTATATAGCAAAAATACCTTACAAAACATATATATGTATGTTTAGGTAGCAAGATACCTTGGATATGCAGATACATATTCTGCGCCCTTTATCATTCAGGAACAACAAGCTGAGTGGATAAACGTGCAGATACATATTCTGCGCCCTTTATCATTTAGGAACAGCAAGCTGAGTGGGTAAACGCGTAGAAATAGATTCTGCGCCCTTTATCATTCAGATTTTGCAAGTTGGGTGATAAACGCGCATAGACAAATTCTGCGCCCTTTGTCATTCCGCACACCTTTTTGCCACCCAGGCTTGATCGTGTCCAGCAAAATGCAGAGACAAATTATGGTCATTCTGCGTCTTGTATCAACCAAGAGGAACAAGTTCGACAATATCGGGATGATGTGTCGGTACTGATCATTTTCAAATTTTTGCAGGTTCCGCTGGCAGGAAGGTTCACTGGCCGAAAGGTGTTTCCCTTGAACGAAATTAGTGTCTTATCTTTACTTCCCTTTTATCTCCAATAAAAGACAAGTAAAGAGGGGCAACTGTCATACCCTAATTTCGTCCGGAGACCTTTGCTTGGTGGCATGCAACTTTCATTTGACCATTTTGAGGTACTTGGCACCCATCGTTAGGCAATTCGTGAAGTTCCGTGACATGCCGGAACTCAAAAGGAAGCATCGTTGCACCATTCGTGAGATTCCGTAACATTCTGTAAGTAAAAAAGGGGATGATTATGTAATCTGCAAGGTTCCGTAACATTACGGAAAGAAAACAAGTATCGTTACGAGATTCGTAAGTTTCCGTAACTTTACGGAAAAAGAATCACCAAAAAAAAGGCAGGGGGTGTATTTAGTAAAAGTGGGGGTGCAAATAGCAACCAGGCCCACTTGGGCCCTCCAGAAGATTCCTCCAGAAGGCAGTTGCTTCTGGAGGTAGTCACCTTGCTCGCCTGGGCGAGCTGAGTGGCAAGCATCTCCCCCATTTTCCTATAAATAGGGGGAGAAGTGAAGGGGAATTTCGTTCAGCCCCCTAGTAATTCATGAATCACTTGAAATTAGTAAAAAAATTGGTTCCGTGAAGAAAATCCGAGTCGAGGCGTTTTCGTAACGTTTCCGTGAGGATTTTCGCAAAGATTTTCAGCCGTTCTTCGACGTTCTTCGTTCGTTCTTCATCGTTCTTCGGTCTTCAACTGGTAAGTTCCCAAAACCGAACTTTTCTATTCATTCTATGTACCCTTAGTGGTCCTCATTTGTTTTTACGTGCTTTTATTTTCATTTCATTTACTTTTCGTATCCCCTTTTGACGTGCTTTAGTCATTTGCTTAAGTCATTTTCTCATCTAATCAAAAAATAAAATAAATTTCCACCGATCGTTTGAATTGTAATATCCGTTAATTTCGTTTAAAATGAAATCCGACCGTTCGGTCATGCCGTAACCATGTTGGAAACCAAAAAGAGGTAAAATAATAATATAATAATAAAAAATATCTTTTAGTAAAATAAAACAAAAAAAGCAATCGGAGGTTTCTCTTTGGGATTTCTCTTTCTTAATCGAATCGACTAATAACCAAAGTGAAACTAAGGCTAAAATCAATTCATCAACCAAAACTTTTGTCATTGTCTAAAAAAGCCATTTTCAAAGGTCCAAAGCCTTGAAATGGTCTTTTCCGCTTTTATCAATTAAGTGTAAATTTCAAAAGGGCTAAAATCAACATGTAGCTTTATTACCTCTTTCAAAAATAAAGAGAACATTAATGGTCCAATGCCTTAATGTCTTCTCTCTTTTCAAAAGAATCGAAAGTTTGTTTAACGGTCCAACGCCTTAAAATAACCTTTCATTCAACAAAAACATATCTTGCAAAAAGGATAAAAACAACTTAACCAAACATTTTGTTCACAAAGAACTACGTAGGTCTGATTTCCTTATCACAATTAAGGAATACGTAGGAGCAAGGGAAATACCCTCGTCGACCGCAAAAAGATAAAAAGTACAAAAAGAAATAAAAACGTAAAAGGGAACCTAAAAATTGAAGCCATGTTTGCACATTTAATTAAAGGCTGCCGTCTCTTGTGACGGACGCATGGGGTGCTAATACCTTCCTCGTGCGTAAATACAACTCCCGAACCTTTCACTTAAAGTTCGTAGATCACGTCCTTTCCGGTTTTTCCGACGTTTTTCTCAAATAAACGTTGGTGGCGACTCCGCGCGTATTCCTTTCTTAGAACACGCACCCGCGAGTCACGCGTCGCCCTCCCGCCGAAGGGTAGGTTGCGACAACCTCCTACCTTAGGCTTCATGTTAAGAGCACACCTAGTAACAAGTACATCTTCATTTATAGGTTCAGCAACATCAACATCAATACAATCCTCCAATGGTGGCATTTCATCATCACTTGATCTCTCACTCTCTATGTCTCCATTATCAAACAATATCATCGCTCTTTTATTTGGACATTAAGAAGCAATATGTCCAATTCCTTGAAACCTAAAACATTTGATATCATGAGATCTAGAAGATGAATTAGTTTCCAATTTACCTTTAGCTGTAGCAAATGAATTTGAACTTAGATTCATCTTTTGACTTTGTCAAAGATTTGTTGTTTTGGGAGTTTGACTTCCATGAAGAAGTGGAAGCAAACATAATGTTGCAATTCTACCACATCGGCTATATCTTTCTTTAGACCTCCAATAAATATGGCTATAGTTGCCTTATGGTCTTCTTCAACATTGGCTCTAATCATGGCTATTTCCATCTCCTTGTAGTAGTCCTCCATACTCATGGAACCTTGAGTTAGAGTTTGCAATTTTCTGTGCAAATCTCTATGATGGTGGCTAGGTACAAATCTCCTTCTCATGACAGTCTCCATTTCCTCCCATCTACTAATAGGCCTTTCACCATTCCTGTGCCTACTAGTCACAAGTTGATCCCACCAAATACTAGCATAATCGGTGAATTCAACAACTAGTTTAACCGTTTTTTTCTTAGAATAATTATGTCAATCAAACACAAATACTAGCTTCACCATGAAGAATGGAGAGTCTGCGGATGATTGATAAGTGCCAAATTTCAGTTATTTTTGGGATTAAATTATTAGCACTTATCCTTTGATTGTAATAGTTTTCTTATAAACTACCCTTAAATCTAGTTGTTTATATATATTGTACATTTACTAATATTGTTGTTTAAATATGAGAGATTCATCCATGATTTTATATGTTTTGATAGTTGTTTGTTAGATCCAGAAACAAAGCCAAAAGTAAGGGCAAAATGGTCTTTTCATGAAGGTTTCCGACCCTAAATTCACTCAGGCTAGCATCCAGCTTGCCTGGGCTAAAATGTAACTTCAGCCAGGCAAGCAACTCGCCAGGGCGAGCTACAACTCGGCTAGGTGAGTGAATACCTTCACCATTAAGCCACAATTCGCCTGGGCGAGCTACAACTCGCCTAGGTGAATTTCCCTATAGTTTGGTGCAATCCTACCCCCCCAAGGGTATTGGGTAGAAGACTCCAAGAGGATTGGGCTAGAGCTGCTAAAGAAGGCACTAGGGTTCTCAAGAAGCTCAGGGTAGATTTTTGAACCCATGGGCCAAGGTTGGGTCCACCCTTCTTTGTAAATATTAGAATAGGTTTTTCCTTCTTTTGGGCCTTGTATTTTGGCCATTCTAGTAGTATAGGTTTTTAGTCTTGTATTTCAGGGCATTTTGAGTAGTCTTTGTAGTAGGGACTTTTTTTGTATTTTCATGTATTTTGGCACGGGGGTGAGCTTAGCTACTATAGGGGGTGTTTGCAACTAAGCTCTAGCTTCTCATCTCAAGGAGGTGAGCTTAGCTATTAGAGGGGTGTGTGTAGCTAAGCTCTAGCTTCTCTAGGAATCTTCTCAAGGAAGCTTCTCAAGGAATCTTCTTAAGGAAGCTCCTCTCACCTCTTCTCCTTTATCTTTCACTGCATCTCCATGGTGGAAAATCACCATTGAAGGACCTCATTGAAGCTCAAAGATCCAACCTCAATTGAAGCTTCACAAGCTTGCCTCCATCAAGTGGTAATCAGAGCACAAGAGCTTTAAGTAGGTGCTTCTTAAACCTCTATTAATTTTTAGCTTTACCTTCGCCTCCATTGTTTTTTTTCATTTTTCTCCATGCATATCCTTACATGTCTTGTGCTAAATGTTTTTAACATGATTCTTTAGAATTTCCACCAATTAAACTTGCTATAGAAGCTAGATTTGATTTTCTATGGTTCAAATTTCTTGTTCTTGTTCTTGAACCATGAATTGTGTTAAGTTTAGGTTCCTTTGAGTTTTGTCTTGCTATTTTTTGTGGCTGAAACCTAAACCATAAAATTCTTACAAAAACATTAAAGTAGAAGAAAACTTCAAAAATCTAGAGTGACTTGTTCAGCTATTGCAGTTTTGCCATAGAAGTCATGTCTAGTCATGAAACTTGTCACATAAGATTTCTTATGTTGTGCTGAATTTTATTTTTCTTGTTCTTTGTCTAACTCATTTGTTCATGAGTGTATGAAATTATTTTAGCCTATTGGTTGATTTGAGTCAAATCTTGCATGTTAACTAGTCCTTAACATGTTCATGAAAAATTCTTAGAGAGTCTTTGATTGTGAACCTTTTCTTGAACTTTTAGGTTTCCTTACGATTGTGTCTATTGTGAATTTGAGTTTTGGTGATTGAATTGCTGGCTGAAATTTTGATCCTTAGTGAATATTGAACTCCTAAAACTGTGGTAAAAAATCCTAGTGAGTTCAACATACATAGGAAGGTTGAAAGTAAGCCTAAGGCAATCAATATACCATGCTTAAAAAATTTGATGTCTGAAATCGCTGGTGCTGGCAACTTGAACATACGAACTTGCAAAAATTAATGGGAATTGGTCACTGCTAATTTTGAGCTGAAATTTTTACTTAATTTTCTAGACATCTAGGAAAAAATTAGAAAAAAGAACCAAATGATTTGGATAAAAGGAAAAAATACGAAAAATCACACAACTTGGCAGAAAAATCAGTATCCAGGAAAAAAAAGTGAAAGGGAAGTGTGCTTGCTATTTTGGCTCAAAATTTGTTCTATAATTGGTGCCTATTTTATAAAAATCTTAGTTCTGAAATTTCAATTGAAAATTAGTGTGAAAAAAGTTCCAAAACTAGAGGTTTGTTGAGTCTTTTTTTTTTTACTTTATTCTAGAGCCATTCAAAGTTTCTCTTTGAGTCTTAGCTTGCTTCTATGTCCTTTTCATTGCTTTAATTGTTGAATAATCCTTGAAAATTTGTCTTGTTAAAACTCTATTGGTTTACCTTTCATTTCATTTTTTGGTCTTTGGTTATTGCTTGTCTCTTTGTTTCCTTGTTTGTGAGTTGCCATATAGGGAATTGGAAAGGAGGATTTGTGCCATCCATTGAAGAATTTCAGTCAAGAAGCAAGGGGCCAACATCCTTAAGAGCTATTGGACTAAGAAGCCACCAAAATGGAGGACCTTTTTGTAATTGGAAATTTATTTGTAATTGGAAACTTGTACGTTTACCTTCATTACTTTCAAATTTTGTAAAAAAAGGCCTTTCATTGGAAGTAAGTTGGGAGCCTCCAATAGGTCACCCTACTTCCATTTGTGTGTAATGATTTTAGGAAATTTTCCCTTAGGATAGTGAGTGCTTTGTTGGGAACCTTAAATGAGGTCATCCAAACACTCTTAGGATCCGCCTAGTTTACATCTCTTGCACTTTAATTTCTTGCTTATTTACATAGCTTATTTTCTTTACTAGTCTCACATAGTTTATCTTGTTATTACATAATACTTTCTTCTTGCTTATCACCCTTATCTTGAGTTCTTTTAAATCCTAGCTTTTACCTTATGCAAAACCCCAACAAGAAAGAACCACAACTTAGGAACCAACATGAGTCATCATTCATCTAGTGTTAATGGTGAGGATACTAGTCATAAGGACCCTCTATCTAGAATCTTAGATGAGTTGAATTCCCTCAAGTTATGGAAAGAAAAGCTAGAAAGAAAAGAAAAAGGAAAAGAGAGGGTAGAAATAAATCAAGATGAGAGGGAACAAATAAGGGAAGAAGAAAGAAGGAAAATACTAAAAGAGTTAAGAAAAGAAAAACATGCCTCCTATAGTAGTCATAACTCTTGCAAGAGCCTAAGTGAAGAAATTTGTGACTATTATGAAGGAAGGCATAGGTCACATCTTAGACCTCACTCCCATAGGAGAGAAAATGAAAGAAAGCCTCAAGAGGCTAACATTAACCTCCCATAATTCCATGGGAAGGACAATGTAGAGGCTTACTTAGATTGGGAAATAAGGGTAGAGCAACAACTTAAAAGGAATTCTAGTGAAGAAATCCATGATTATGAGGGGCCAAGACATTTATAGTAGCCAAGATGAGGCTACTAATTCACCTTCCTCTAGTGGAAGTGAAGAAGCAAAAGGGGAAGAATCTAGTGAAGAAATCTACCCCCAAGAAGAAGGACAACCTTTAATGGTTAAGGAGGAGTGTAAAGAGGTAAGTGTCTCCTCCAAGAGGTTAGCTAAGAAGGAAATTCATTTTGCAATAAAGACAAAAAAGAAACTTCCCCTCTTAGACAACCTCCACATCTTCTCCTTTGTAAAAAGACACTTGTTAGCACTGCCACACTTCTTGGGCTTGAGGTTATTCCTCAAGTAAAGAAGTTGTTGGATGAGGGTTTGGTTCGAAACAACTTAAATCCTTGTGCTTTGTTGGTGCCCGAACCTTAAAATAAGTGATATGATGAATGTGTTGAGTGTTGCAACCCTCTTTTGTAAAACCACTCATGCATCAACATCTTCATGATTCGTGTACATAGGGACTGATTAGGTAGGTTTGTTCTTATTTTTTGTTTTAATACAAACCTAGGTGCTCATATGGGACACCTTAGGTTTGTCGTACTTTTTTGTAGGAATAATCAACATGAAAATACAGAAAAAGGTACATTTTATTGCATTACTTTGCTTAATTTTTTAAATAGTGATCAAGGGGTTCCCATAGACCCTAAGAGAATAAAGGTCATTCCTGATTGGCCCACTCCACCAAGTTTAAGGGAAATCTCAGGTTGCCATGACTTAACAAAATTTTACAAAAGGTTTATCCCATATTTTTCTATACTTGTAGTGCCACTCATTGAGTTGGTGAGGAACCATGGTCCCTTATGAGAAGATGCCTAGGAAAGGGATTTTCAGACCTTACCCTACTCTAACATACCCAACACCACTAATATATATGTTTTTATTCTTTTTACAGGTGTCGAGGGAAGGAGCCCGGAGTATCAAGAACCTCGAGATTTGAGGTCAAATCCTTTCCAATGGAGAGGGGATGATGCAATCCTACTCTCCAAGGGTATTGGGTAGAAGACTCCAATAAGATTGGGTTAGAGTTACTAGAGGGGTGTGTGTAGCTAAGTTTTAGCTTCTCATCTCAAGGAGGTGAGCTTAGCTATTAGAGGAGTGTGTGTAGCTAAGCTCTAGCTTCTCTAGGAATCTTCTCAAGGAAGCTTCTCAAGGAAGTTTCTCAAGGAAGCTTCTCAAGGAAGCTTATCAATGAAGCTACCTAGTCTATAAATAGAAGCATGTGTAACACTTGTTGTAACTTTGATGAATGAGAGTCTTATGAGACACACTTCAAAGTTCAACTTCTCTCCCTTTTTTCCTCTTTCAATTTCATGCTCCCCCCTATTCTCTCTCTCTCTCTCTTTCTTTTCCTCCATTGAATTTTCCTCTCTAAGCTTCTTATCCAAGGCACTCTCTTGGTGATGAAGGTTCTTCTTCCATGGTTTATTCCCTAGTGGATGGTGTCTCCTCTCACCTCTTCTCCTTTATCTTCCGCTACATCTCCATGGTGGAAAATCACCAATGAAGGACCTCATTGAAGCTCAAAGATGCAGCCTACATAGAAGCTTCACAAGCTTTCTTCCATCATAGTCCTGTGTTGTTTTCAATAAATATCCATGCATGGTTGAAGTGAAAAAAAAGCCAGCAGCCTTAAAACACCAGAGAATGCGCAGATGAAGAAGGAGAAGAGGGAATGTGGAGCCGAGGCATTGCAAAGTTATGACCGTGGATCACTTCCTTCATTTCTCTTGTTAGTTTTGTGTTCTGCGCAATGATCGATTAGTTTTCCTTAAGGATTAGATGTAATCTATGTATCCTTATGTATCCCTTTTGATATTATATATGTATTAATATTTTCTACTCATTATTGGTAATTTCATTCTACTCGTAATGCTTGATTATATTTGATCACTAGTGTCATGAAATTAGATTTTAAGTGAGACTCGAAAGTAATCTTAGAATTTGAACTAAATGATTTTACTCTTTACATTATGTTGATAGGAATAGAGCATAACATTTTGATTGCACAAAGCATGAGAATATTATTGTAATGCTGGGATATTTACTGCATATGCGAGGAATCGATATTTAGTAAATATTCTTAGGTTCCAAGTGTGAGGAATCGACTTGGGATAACCATGTGTGCATCAATAATGTTAGAAAATGATTTATATATGTTAATCTTATTAGGATACTAAGGGTATGAACGATCAAATCCTATCATATGTTTTCTTAAATTAATTCAAGTCGTTATTATTATTTCCATAATTTACGTATTTCCAACTCACTAAATCCGTTTTTTCCATTTTTTCCATATTTCCTTTACTTCCGTAAATCCATTATTTTTACTTTTCTTTTACTTTAAGTTGTCTTTAGTTAATCAAACCAAAACCAATGACATTCGATTAAATTTGTACATAACTATTAAATTGATAACCTTTATTTGAATGAATTAAGTAAACTCAAGTTCCTGTGGAGACAAACTCTTTTATAAATGTGAAACCTACAATGATAATTGGTACGATTGCCAAAAGTCTAACAAGTTTCTAGTGTCGTTGCCGGGGACCTGAGTCATCCACTTAGTTCTTTTAGATTTGAACTTTCAGTTTGATAGGCTATTTTCCTTTGTAAATTTCTTTTGATTTTGTATAAATTCCCTTTTTTAATTTTTCTTACCTTTGACTTATTTCTTTCATTTTAATTTTGTATAAATTTTCTCTTACTTTTATTTTCACTAACCTTGGTGCTTACGGGTTGTTGTAGTGTGTTCTTTTTTCCTTTATGAGAGGTAAAAATCCAGCAGATACAACGCCATTTGATCCGAAAATTATTAAGACTGAAAGGAAGAATAGAAAGAAAAATAAACAAGAAACCACTATAACATTGGGTAAGTCTTCTTCTACAAATTATCTTTCAACTGATAAGCTACTTGTAGAAAATAACATGGCTGAAAAAGGAGGGGAAGGAAATAGACCACCTAGGAGGACTCTGGGTGACTATGCTTATCAACAAGGCCCAAAACATTACAATAGCATACTCATTCCTCCTTTCAGCAATAAAGTCGTGGAATTAAAGCCAGCACTACTTAGTCTAATTGGCTCACATCACTTTGCTGGAATGGATCATGAGGATCCATACAAACATTTGTCTACCCTCATGGAACTATGCAGTACTATGGGAGCTTCTAACGAGGATGCTAAAGCTGTCTACCTTAGAGCTTTTCCATTTTCACTAGCAGGTAAGGCAAAACACATGGCTTCAATTCATAACGAGGTTCTTTCCTCCTTCAAGATTTATGAGTGCAAAATCCGCCATCGCGACTTTTTCCCAAGGATCTGACGAACCTCTCTATGAGACGTGGGAAAGATTTAAAGCTTTATTGCGAAGGTGCCCAAACCATAACTTTGATGATGCTGCACAGCTGCATATCTTTTATAGTGGTTTGAAACCTCAAACCAAGATGATCCTTGATGCCTCAGCTAGAGGCACTATGATGTCCAAGAGTCTGGAGGAAGCCATTGTAATCATTGACTCCATAGCAACCAATGATTATCAAAGTCATCATGATAGAGCTCTGACTCAAAGAAAAGGTATAATGGAGTTGGACACTCAAAATGCAATTCTAGCTCAAAACAAACTCTTAGCGCAACAAATTGAGGCCTTAACAAAGCAGATAGGCCAACTTCCTCAACAATATCACAAAGGTGGACCACTGAAAACACATCAAACTCACCAAGTTTAACAAATTTTGAGATGTGATTTATATAGAGGTAACCATCAGAATGACCACTGTTCAGCACCTAGTGATGGACAACAAGAAGAGGAGACCCATTATCTCCAAAACCAAGCCAAACCTCAACAAAACTTTCAAGGAAGCTATCGAGGATATAAAGGTAGCTCAGGTTCAAATTAGCCTTATGGTTGGAGACCACAAAATTTTGGTCCCACTAACACTTCTTTTGTAGGTCCTTCTAATAACTCTTATGGAGGTTCTTCAAATAGGGGCCCACAACAACAACAAGCTCAGCCAGATAGAATGTCAAAGATGGAAAACGCGTGGAGGGCGACGCGAAGGCTCATGGGTGAGTCTTCCAAGGAAGGAAAACACGTGGAGTCACCACCAACGTTTATTCGAGGAAAACGTCAGAAAAACCAAATGTGTGGTCTATGAAATTTAAGTGTGAAAGGTTCAGGAGTTGTTTTTACGCACGGGGAAGATATTAGCACCCCACGTGTCTGTCACAAGGGACGACAACCTTCAATCAAGTGTGCAAATATGACTTCAAAACTATGTATTTTTCCTTTTTTATGTTTTTATGTATTTCTTTCCTTTTTATGTTTTTTACTTTTTTGTGGTTGACAAGGCTGTTTCCCTCACTCCTACGTATCCTCAGGTGCGATGAAAAAATCAGACCTACGTAGTTCTTTGAGAACTAAACGTTGGTTAAGTTATTTTTATCTTTTTTCGCAAGATATATTTTAACCGAACAAAAGTTGTTTAAGGCATTGGACCTTTAAACGATCTTTTGATTTTTGAAAAGGAGATAAACGTTAAGGTGTTGGACCATTAACGATCTCTTGGTTTTTGAAAGGAGAGAAACGTTAAGGCGTTGGACCATTAACGATCTCTTGGTTTTTGAAAGGAGAGAAATGTTAAGGCGTTGGACCATTAACGATCTCTTGGTTTTTGAAAGGAGAGAAACGTTAAGGCGTTGGACCTTTAACGATCTCATGGGTGAGAAAAGGGATGGTCGACAAAAGTGGGGCTTTTGCTTCTATGTATCCTCAATTGCGATGAGGAACTCAGACCTACGTAGTTCTTTGTGATTTTGGAAAAGAGAGAAACGTTAAGGCGTTGGACCTTTAACGATCTCTTGGGGTAGTCAACAAAAATGGGGCTTTTGCTCCTACGTATCCTTAATTTGCGATGAAGAACTCAGACCTACGTAGTTCTTCGTGACCATTTAAGGTGTTGGACCTTAAAACGGCTTCAAGTGATTTTTGCGGATAAAGCTTGGTTTGTGAGTTGATTTTAGCCTTAGTTTTCACTGGGTTATTATCAACTCATTTAAAGAAAACTTTCAAAGAAAAATGTCCGATTGATTTTTTTGATTATTTTTTGATTATTTTTTTCAGAGATATTTTGATTATCTTATTATTATTTTCTTCAAAGATATTTTGATTATTTTATTATTATTTTTTCAAAAATATTTTAATTATTTTATTATTATTTTGCCTTTTTTTGATTTAACTGAGGTTACAACACGAACGACTGGTTGGATTTTGTTTTAACAGTGATTAAACGAGATTATAACACAAATGATCGGTTGAAATTCATTTTATCAATTATTAAATGAGATAACGACTTAAATAAACGGTTGAAAGATCGTAAAAGCGGAAGAAAATAATATTGAAAGTAAACGAGATGAAGAATGAAAGCGAACAAAACAAGAATGAATTGAAAGCTTCGGATTCGGAAACTTATCGGTTGAAGACTGAAGAACGAACGAAGAACGACGAAGAACTTTCATGGAATTGCTCACGGAAACGTCTTGGAAGCGTTACGGAAACACCTTTGCTTGGATTTTTTCCTTCTTTCTCTTCTCCTCAATAATTTCAAGCGAAAGCTTAGTGCAAAAATTGTTGGATCCTTAAATTCAGCCCCCTTCCCCTATTTATAGGAGAAAAGAGGAGGTGAGCACCGATCAGAGGCTTTTGGAGGAAGATTTCTGAGCGCACCCCCCAATTGATAAGTTCACCCCCTCTCCAAAGGCTTCCTGCGGAAGTTTCCTGAGCGCAGCCCCGTTTTTGTGTTTTTGGCTGATTTCTTTCCGAAATATCGTGGAACTTTATGGATTACGCGACGATGGGTGTTAAGTGTCTCAAAGTGATCAACCAAGGTCCACACGCCGACAACAATTGTCCCAGGACAAAATTACGGTATGACAATACTTTAACACAATTTATGCAGGTATCTATCACAAACTAGAAGAACACTGATGCTTCTATTAAAAATCTGGAAGTTCAAGTTGGACAACTGGCTAAACAACTATCTGAACTTGGAAGTGGATCTTTCTCAGAAACCACATACGTCAACCCAAAGGAACATTGTAATTTAATTACAACAAGGTAGGGGACTGTGGTTGGGTTGAAGGATAATGATGAGAAAAAGAATAAAGAAGGAGTTGAAAAAGAAAATGAGAAAAATGATGAAGTGATGACTAGCGAAAAAGTGGTAAGGGAAGAAGAGTTAAAGAAATCAAATGAACAAACGCTGATAAAGGTAAAGCTATAGTAAACCATCCACCAATTGAGCATCTTCCTTATCTGCATACTCCATCAAAGAATGATAAGGAAAGGCAGTACAAGCGTTTTATAGATATTTTTAAACAACTACATATTAACATTCCTTTTTCTAAGGCGTTAGAGCAGATGCCAACATATGCTAAATTCATGAAGGATTTTCTTATGAAGAGGAAAAGAATTATGGATGATGAAATAGTGAAGCCTTGGCCACAACAATGATGTCCAGCTATAAAGACATTAAAGAAGTGTTCCTGGGAGGCAACCTAGTATTTCTAAACCCTACTTTTTAAATTTTCTTTTCATCTGATTTCATACTTGTGTTATTTAAATATTTGTTTGTTTGAACTTTTTCTAAATATCTTAAGATTATCATTTTATTTATTAGGGATTAATTTTCCATGTTATTAGTACTAAAAAAACAGACCATTAACTCGCTTGGGCGAGTGAACGCCTGTGAGAAAAATAAAAAGGAGGGTGAAATCAAATTTCACCCCACTCATTTCAAAAACTCAACCTCCAAAACCTTTATTCATCTTAAAACACGAAGGCTACGCCTTCAAAATCCAGAAATTCATCCAAGTGTTATCCTTTTATTCAAATTTTGCATTTCACTTCATCTCATTCAAGTAAGAACCATGTCCTATCTAACTTTTGCATCTTGTTTAGGTTTTATTTGATGAACTTGTGCTTTCCTTTCAATGAAATGCAATTTAAATTTTTGAATGATTGGTGACCCTTTGTTTAAAAGGTTTGTGTTCTAAATTGTAATAGGTCTGCTCTTGCTTTTCTACTTGTTGCATTTTTCTGATTATTCTCAATCCTTCATTTATACATGCGTAAACATGTGCACACCAAGTGTTCAATAAAATGTCACAATGGCTAGACTATGTTTTCTTTCAAATTATAAATGTTTAAACATGTTTAGTAATTAGTTTAGGTGTGATATAAACTCAAATTGATAACTTAAATGGGGTTGTGAATTGAGTTTCAAAATTACCACATTTCCTTAAAATGCAATTACATGAGTTGTTAGTGGGCAAATAAACTTGTTGGGTTTGAATGACCACCATTTTTCTTTTGGACTTAAATTACTGCATTTGGGTGGATTGAATTGTTGTTTAAAATGCTGTTTTGGATTGAACTTTCACACACATTGACTTCTTGGTTGCTAAAAAAATTGACCAATTCACAATGGCTAGCTATTCTTTGAAAAATGATTTTTGCTAAAATTCTAGTTGAATTTGTCTTTGTTATAGATGGTTCCAAAGAAACTCACCTCTAAGAGAGCTAGAAAGACCACTGTAGGAGAAGGATCTAATACAACTCCACTTGTAGAATTTGAATTTGATGGACACCACTTTCATAGTGAGGAACATCAGCGCCGCTTTGAAGTGATCAAAGATTGGTCTTTCCTCAAGGAAAGAAGGGTCCAATTAGCTGAGGGTGGGTATATTGAATTCCAAACAAAGATTGCTAGGAGGCACTAGACATAGCTTGCAGAGCCCATGCCTAAATATGACCCTGAAGTTGTCATGGAATTTTATGCAAATGCCTGGCCTACTGAGGAAGGTGTTATGGATAAGTGCTCCAAAGTATGGGGCCAATGGATTCCTTATGACACAGATGCCATCAACCAATTTTCAGGGAATCCATTGATCTTAGAGGATGGGCAACAATGCGAATACACGACAAGAAGAGGTTAGACTACAGGTTTTGATGAAGAGGCTATTGGTCAGCTGCTTTGCTTCCCAGGACGTGATTTTGTACGGAGCATGGCAGGGAAGCAGTTATGAATCATGCGCACCAACATGATGACACTGTCTCAAATTTGGATGACTTTCCTTCTAAGTAATATCCTTCCGAGTGACCATAACTTTGATCTTACCCTTCCTAAATGTCAGTTGGTCTACAACATTATGGAGCAGTTCAGTGTTCAGGTGGCCCAACTTATTTTAGATGCTATCCATCAGTTTGTTGGTATTGAACCTCCTAGGCACCTAGTGGACCAAGAAAAGTCCAATAAGGCACTGGGTTTTCCTGCCTTAATTACAGGTCTTTGCCAATTCTATGGAGTACCGGTCACACCAACAAAACACATTCGCCCTCCAATTAACAGATCATTTATTGAAAAATATTGCATGCCAAGGTAGGTACAACAACTAGAGCAGGATCAGGAAAATCAACCAGTAGCAGATGCACCACCATCACCTCCACATCAGCCACCATCCTTGGAGTCCATCTTAGCCCATTTGCAGAGGATGAAGCTCCAGATGCACACATACATGCGTCATTTGGCTGACCAATAGGTAGCAAATCATAGGGGCCAGATGTAGTTGAATGAAAACTTCTACCATTACACACTACACCAGCATCGCTAGGACCCTAACCCTTACCCTTGGCCTACTCCCGAGCAGTTTAGGGACACTGCAGCATGGCCTGGAGACAAGCCTATTTTTCAGGGGGAGGCAAGACCTGTAGATGCTCAAGGAGCTGCCCAAGGAGATGGTGGAAGAGCCAAGGAAGATGAAGACATGGTGGATTTGGTTGATCATTTCATTGTAGGAGATTGAGCGCCTCAACCATGATCTTCAAAAACTCGTGAACTTGTCTTTATGTTTATTTATCACTTTGTATTAAAATTCAGTACTTTATTACCTTATTTACTTACGTGAGTTTATTTTGACTAATTTGCGCGTGCTTTGATATTTTGTTAGTATAGTTATAAATTATAACTCTTTTTGGGACTTAAAAAGAAAATTTTTCTTGAACATAACATGCTTTGAAAGAATCAAACAACTAGTATTTTTTTAAAACTTATTTTTTTATCAGAACACAACAAAAGAATTTTTTTGAAAACATTGAGAATGAAAATAGTGAAGGAATTTCCCAAAACCCAAATGAATTTAGATGTTTTTGCATGGACTTGATAAAATAACAACTTTCAGAACACTGATTTGATTTCAATATGGAAACAAGCCTTAAGCTTTAGTGATTGTGTACAACCATAGATTTTACATTGAGTGTCCTCATTGATATGTTCTATAGTTGGTTTTGCATGAATTTCTATTTGTCATAACATATGATTCATGGATATGATCTAGGAATTCTTTCTTTCTTTACATTTTAAACCATTGGCAAAACAACTATACATTGAGGTAGTTAGCTAGTCTACTTGTTTGTCATTGGTATGTTAGGGCTCCCATTTCCCAACTAGTTCTTCTATTTGGTCACAATGTTAAGGAGCAAAACTCTTGTGTGAATCAAACAGCTGAACATGCACTCTAACTACACCTCAAGATTTTCTGTGGCCATCCTAACCCCTACTAACCTTTTGTTTTCACTTTGAAGCACCATGGCATCATAATAGATCATATCATCTGAACAACAATGCAAACTCACACGCACAATCTTTGATGTGAAGGGACAAAAGGGATTCCACAATGCAAATACTGGTCATCCTCACTTCTCTTAGCTCATCAACAACAAACACTAGCTTTTGTTCATTAATCATTGGAGGGTGCATGGTGGCTGTTTGACTCTTCATACCATTCTTCAACCACTTCAATGTTTATTTCCTTAGTTTCTTCGTATAGCAATTGTAAGCTGCGATTTTTTCCTCAATTCCAAGATCACCAATGCTTGCTTTACGCAAAGTGAATTAAAGTTCTTGGAGGTGCCCTTTTACTAGCAAGAGAACATCATTTGAGATGCCACACACCTCTAACATCCGCAGAGATGACTCTGACACATCATTAAACCATTTTTCTTCTATTTGATGGACAATAGCTTGTTGAACCATTGGAGAATGGAGAAGGTTGTTTGTTGAATTATAACATTTGCTTCCGATGGAGCAAGAGCAGGGGTGGCTCCTAACTCCTATACAATCACCATAATAACAATACTGTAAATAACAAGAAAGGTAGTTGTGGTTCCATAGAAATTGGAAACAAAAAGCTGCATTCTTTTCTACAGAAGAAAATATCTAATCAGCTATGAGCTAACTAGTTAATGGGTAATTTTATTAGAGAGCTAAAAAGATTTTTCTAAGATTTATGACAAATTGAAATTTTCTTGTGTGACTAACATGCTACTTGATCACTCTTTTATTCTCACATCCCAACTTTGACTACAGCAGCCATGATCATAGAATTCCACAACGTTGTGAGTATTGCTTGGCTTCAAGTTAGAGTCAACTTTGAAGAATTGAATGCAACAATTTTTCTGTTGCTAGTACTATGGTATAGGCTCATAGGGTGCTTTAAGGGATTTATGTACTGATGCAATCCTATCCCCCAAGGTCATTAGATAGAAGACTCCAAGAAGATTGAGACAGAGATGCAGGAGAAGGCCCTAGGGTTCTCATGGGCCTTAGGGTAGATTTTGGGCCCATGGGCTCGGTATGAGCCCACATATCTTTGTACTTATTATATTAGGATTTCATTATTTTTGGGCCTTGTATTTAGGGCTCCATAATGCAGGTAGGGTACCCTAGAAATGTAGGATTTTTCAGCCCTTGTATTTTAGGGCACCTAAACTAGTTTTTGTAATAGGAGTAGTTTTGTAATTTCACATGCACTAAGTGAATATTTGATGTGTGTGTTGGGAAATAAATTTAATTGAACTGGGAGAAGCCCAGTCCAATTAAATTTTAGAAGGGGAGGTGAGCATTTGCTTGCTACACCCTATTGCAACATCATATAGTCACACTTTGTACATGCCCTTCATGCTTTACATGCCTCATGACACCTAAGCACACTTAGTGGAGAATCTTGGACTTGATCTTGGATTAGTGGGTTGAACCATAGCTAAATTTCACTAATCATAATTAGTGAAATTTTGACTCCAAAATTTGGCTCCACAAATTCAATTTCAAATTCAAGTGAAATTTGAATAGAAATTAAAATTTCCTTCCAATTTTGTGTGACACTTAGGCTATAAATAGAGGCCATCTGTCTGCATTTTTCCAACTTTGATCATTTGAGAATTATACTTCAAAGTTCATATCTCATTTGAGGCATAAATTTCGTATTCCTTCTCTCCTTCTCCCTCCACTCATCTTCTTCTACCTTCATGCTCTTATCCGTGGCTTCCTATGGTGGTGAGCTTGTGATTGACTCATCTTCTCCTTGAAGTGGCATCTCTAATCATCTTTCTTCCTTCTCCATTCTGCTGAAATTGAACTTCAAGAAGCAAAGGACTCCATTGATGAAGAAGATCCTAGGCCTACAAGCTCCACATGGAGCTACATCATGTCTCCCAATTCAATTAAATTTATTTCCCAACATACACATCAAATATTCATTTAGTGCATGTGAAATTAAAAAGTATCCCTAATACAAAAACTAGTCTAGGTTCCCTAAAATACAACGGCTGAAAAATCCTATATTTCTAGGGTACCCCACCTACATTATGGAGCCCTAAAAACATGGCACAAAAATAATGAAACCTTAATCTAATATGTACAAAGATAAGTGGGCTCATACTTATCCCATAAGTCCGAAATATGCCCTAAGGTTCATGAGAACCCTAGGGCCTTCTCTTGCATCTCTGGCCCAATCTTCTTGGAGTCTTCTATCTAATGCCCTTGGGGGGGGGGGGGGTAGGATAGCATCAGTTGACCCCTTGCTTCTTGACTCAAATTCTTCAAGGGATGGCACCAATCCTTCTTTCCAATTCCATATATGGTAACTCACAAACAAGGAAACAAAGAGACAAGCAATGACCAAAGACCAAAAAAATGAAATGAAAGCTAAACCAATAGAATTTTAACAAGACAAATTTTCAAGGAATATTCAACAATTAAAGCAATGAAAAGCACATAAAAGTAAGCTTGGACTCAAAGAGAAACCTAGAATGGCTCTAGAGTAGAGTAGAAAAACTAAAACAAGGACTCAAGAAACCTCTATTTTTGGCACTTGTTTCACACTATATTTTAATTGAAATATCAGAACTAAGATTGGTATAAAATAGGCACCAATTATAGAAAAAATTTTGAGCTAAAACAACAAGCACACTTCCCTTTCACTTTTTTTTCCTGGACACTGATTTTTCTACCAACTTGTGTGATTATCACTTGGTTTTTTTTTTATATAATTCTTTTACAAGTGTCTAAAACTTCAGTAAAAAGTGAAGCTCAAAATTCGCAGTTACCAATTCCCAATAATTTTTACAAGTTCGTATGTTCAAGCTGCCGGCACCAACAATTTCAGACTTCGAATTTTTTAAGCATGGTATATTGATTGCCTTAGGCTTACTTTCAACCTTCCTATGTATGTTGAACTCACTAGGCTTGTTTAACACACATTTAGGAGTTCAATATTCATTTAGGATCAAAATTTCATCCAGTAATTCAATCACCAAAATTCAAATTCACAATAGACACAAGCATAAGGAAATCTAAAAGTTTAAGAAAAGGTTCACAATCAAAGACTCTCTAAGAATTTTGCATGAACATGTTAAGGTATAATTAACATGCAAGATTTGACTCAAAATTCAAATGATAGGCTAAGAATTGCAAGAATACATGAACAAATGTGTCACAACCTGCCGAGCCCTTCGGCAGGAGGTTGAAAAGACTCAAGGGTGTGTCTTCCATGTAAGGAAAATGTGCGGGAGTCTCCACCAACGTTTATTTGAGGAAAACGTTAGAAAAACCAAAAGAGGGTCTACAAATTTTAAGAATAAGGGTTCGGGAGTTGTTTACGTGTGGGGAAGGTATTAGCACCCCATGTGTCCGTCACAAGAGATGGCAGCCTTTAATCAAGTGTGTAAAATCATGACTTCAATGTTATTTGTTTTTGCCCTTTTTTATGTTTTTTACTTTTTGGGGTCGACAAGAGCATGGCTCTTGCTCCTACGTAGTTCTTAAAAGAAAGAAAGTTATGCATAGGGTTGATTTTAAACTTTTGAAAGGTTCATTTTAACTGATAAAAGCAAAAGAGACCGTTAAGGTGTTGGACCTTGAACGTATTCAAGCAATTTTTATGGATAAAAGCTTGTTTATGTGTTGATTTTAACTTTGGTTTCACTTATTTACTTTCAAACTCATTAAAAGATGATGCGCAAAGTAAATGATTGATTGAAACTTTATTTTACATTGATAAATCGAGGTTACGACATAAACGATCGGTTGAAACTTTATTTTACAATGATTAAGTGAGATTACGATACAAACGATCGGTTGAAACTTTATTTTACAATGATTAAGTGAGATTATGATACAAACGATCGGTTGAAATTTTATGTTACAGTGATAAGGTGAGATTATGACACAAACGATCGGTTGAAATCGCTTTACACAAAGAAATGAGATCACTGATGGTAGAAGAATGAGATGAAAATGTGAAAAGCAACAAGAGGGACCTCTAAAGGTGCATAGAATGAATTCAAAGCTTCAAAATAAAAACTATCCGGTCGACGAATAAAGAACGAACAAAGAACGGTGAAGAACAGTGTAGGAATCGACCATGGAAGCGATTCAGAAGCACCTCAGCCTCGTTTTTTCTTCTTCTTTCTCCTTCTTCTCACTAATTTCACTAAAATGCTCTTAATGTAAGAAGCTGATCCCTTTACCTCACCCCCGCTAATGCCTATTTATAGGAAATGAGGGGTGGAGGTTGAACAACATCTCGCTTAGGCGAGCTGACTGCTTCCTCCAGAAGTAACCTTGCTCGCCCAGGTGAGCTCAACTTGCCCAAGCGAGCTGGTTACTTCAGCCCGAAGTTTTCTGGTGGCCCAAGCGAGCCAGGGGCTTGAAAAAGTCACCAACTGACCATTTTGCCCTCCCTTTTGAGTATTTTTCACATTCTTTTCTGAAACTTCGAAAAACCTCACAAATTGCGCGATAATTGGTGTTAAGCAGCTCAATTCAGCTAGCAAGAATCAAAACTTTAGCAAATGATCATCCCCGGACGAAATTAGGGTCTGACAGTTTCCCCTCTTTACTTATCTTTTAGTTGAAAATGAAAAGGTAAGTAAAGATAAAGACACTAATTTCATCCTAACGATCTCGCCATCCGATCGGCCATTAGCGGAACACAAATAATGAAACCTGTCAAAAGAAGGAGTGTAAGAGGCATCAGGTATATCAAACGAAAGACCTTGAAGTCTTGCAAAGTAAAGGAGACATTGATGTCTTGATGGAAGACTCTGATAGTCTTTGAAACAAAAGACTCTGATGGTCTTTGAAAAAGTAAAGGGCAGAAGACATTGATAGTCTCCGCAAGACAACAAACTTTGATAGTATTGGAAAAGTAAAGAAGACTGTGATAGTCTTGCAACAAAAGACTCTGATAGTCTTGGAAATGTAAAGAAGACTGTAATAGTCTAGAAACAATAGACTCTGATAGTCTTGGAAATATAAAGAAGACTGTAATAGTCTTGGCGAAAGACATTGAAGTCTTTAAAATGTAAAGAAGCAGATGACCTTGATTGTCTCTGCAAGACACAAGACTTTGATAGTCTCGAAAATGTAAAGAAGATTGTGATAGTCTAGACAAAAGACATTGAAGTCTTTGGAAAATAAAGAGGCAGATGACCTTGATGGCCTCCGCAAGCCAACAGACTTGATAGTCTTGGAGGCAAAGAAGACTGCGATAGTCTTGGTCGAAAGACGTTGAAGTCTTCGAAAAACAACGAGGCAGATGACCTTGATTGTCTCTGCATGACAAAAGACTCTGATAGTCTTTGAAAAGTAAAGGAGCAGATGACCTTGATTGTCTCCACATGAAAAAAGACTCTGATAGTCTTTGAAATCTTTTCACTAAAATGCGAACACGCTTAGTAAAGAAACAAACCTCCAAACCGATCAAAACAACATATATTTTTTTGAAGAAAAACAATGTGACTACTGGGGGATGAAAGCATGCAGATAGAATTTCTCATAACCAAATATGAGATTCAGATATTAGCGTTTTGTTTCCAAAAGAGCATTACAAGAAACACTAGGCCCAACCAAATAGGGGAAAACTACTCAAGGTGTATAAAATCTCACACAAGCAAGTGTTTCATCCTAATTCCAGACCATAGATATGTCATAGATCGACTTCGCAAGTCATTTCCCATCAAATCAAAGATAATATGCACAATCATCATGGATCAATAGGGCTTTATGAGGTGGGATTTTGGTAGGAAATTTGGCTTTTGGTGTTTTGGCCTTTCCCTTTTCTGTTTCCTTTTCACTTTGGTTCGGTGCGGAACAAGAGAGGACACAAAGATTCGGTTTGTAACTGAAGCAAGTGATTGCTTTATACCCCCCAGGGTTCCACCAAGTTATCATTGCTTTTCTTTTATATTTTTCTCTTTTGGCAATTCTGCACATTGTTCAGATATTGTCTGGTTCAAAGAACCCCCTTTTCTTCTTTTCTATTTTCCTTTCTTCAATCTTTGATTGATTGATTTTTTTTCTCTCTTTTCTTTTTCTCTTTTTTTTTTTTTATTTTCAATGCACATCTCTAACCCAAAGTAAGAGAAGCTTCTCTTACAGGATCTCCCAGTTCTTTCTTCCTAGGGTGTCGCACCTACCTTTCAGCGGGAGGGCGATGCGAGGCTCACGGGTGCGTCTTCCAAGGAAGGAAATTGTGCGGAGTCGCCACCAACGTTTATTCGAGGAAAACATCGGGAAAAACCAAAAGCGGGTCTACGAACTTTAAGAATAAAAGGTTTGGGAGTTGTTTTTACGCACAGGGAAGGTATTAGCACCCCACGCGTCCGTCACAAAGGACGACAGCCTTTAATTAAATGTGCAAAATCATGACTTTAATTTTATTTTATTTTCCCCCTTTTTACGTTTTTTTTTTATCTTTTTGGGGTCGACAAAAGCAGGGCTTTTGCTCCTACGTATCCTCAATTGCGATGAGGAACTCAGACCTACGTAGTTCTTTAAGAAAGCAAGAAAATTATGTGAGGTATTGATTTTAGGCTTTTAAAATAGTTCTTTTTGACCGATAAAAGTAAAAGGACTGTTTAAGGCGTTGCACCTTGAAATGGTTTCAAATGACCTTTTTGCGGGAAAAACTTAATTTGTGAGTTGATTTTGGCCTTAGTTTCACTTGGTTATTTCTCAACTCATTAAAAGAGAATTTTCAAAGTAAATGTCCGGTTGAAACTTTCCTTTTTGATGATTAACTGAGGTTACAATATAAACGATTGGTTGGATTTTATTTTAAAGGCAATTAAATGAGATTACAACGCAAACGATCGGTCGAAATTCATTTTAACATCGATTAAGTGAGATTATGGTTTAAACGATTGGTCAAAACTCGCTTAAAGCGAAGAAAAAGAATACCGAAAGTAGACGAGATGAAGATGAAAACATACAAAGCAAGAATGAACCCCTAAGGGTTCATAGAATGAATTCAAAGCTTCGAAATCGAAAACTAACCGGTTAAAGATCGACGAACGATGAAGAATGGCGAAGAACGTTCACAAAATTTGATGCAATCCTACCCCGCAAGGGCATTGGATAGAACACTCCAAGAAGATTGGGCCAGAGATGCAAGAGAAGGCCCTCGGGTTCTCATGAGCCTTAGGGTAGATTTTGGGCCTATGGACTAAGTATGAGACCGCTTATCTTTGTACTTATTAGATTAAGGTTTCATTATTTTTTGGTCTTCTATTTAGGGCTGCATAATATAGGTAAGGTACCCTAGAAATGTAGGATTTTTCAGCCCTTGTATTTTAGGGCACCTAGACTAGTTTTTGTATTAGGGGTAGTTTTGTAATTTCACATGCATTAAGTGAATATTTGATGTGTGTGGTTGGAAATAAATTTAATTGAATTGGGAAAAGCCCAATCCAATTAAATTTTAGAGGGGGGGGGTGAGCATTTGCTTGCTACACCCCATTGCCACATCATATAGTCACACTTTGTGCATGTCCTTCATGCTTTACGTGCCTCATGACACCTAAGCACACTTAGTGGAGAATCGTGGACTTGATCTTGGATTAGTGGGCTGAACCATAGCTAAAATTCACTAATCATAATTAGTGAAATTTTGGCTCCACAAATTCAATTTCAAATTCAAGTGAAATTTGAATAGAAATTCAAATTTCCCTCCAATTTTGTGTGACACTTAGGCTATAAATAGAGGCCATATGTGTGCATATTTTAGAACTTTGACCATTTGAGAATTACACTTCAAAGTTCAGACCTCTTTTGAGACACAAAATTTCGTGCTCCTTCTCTCCTTCTCCCTCCACTCATCTTCTTTTACCTTCATGCTCTTATCCATGGCTTCCTATGGTGGTGAGCTTCTTCTTGACTCATCTTCTCTTTGAAGTGGCATCTCTTCTCAACTCTTCTTCTTCTCCATCCCGTTTCCATTAAAATTCAAGAAGCAAAGGACTCCATTGATGAAGAAGATCCTAGGCCTACAAGCTCTACATGGAGCTGCATCAGAATTGGTCATGGAAACGTCACTGAAGCATTATGGAAGCGCCCCAACCTTGATTTTCTCCTTCTTTCTTCTTCTCCTCACTAATTTTAAGTGAAATCTGAATACCAAGGGTGTTGAACCCTTTCCCCTCACTCTCCCACATCCATTTATAGAAAAAATGGGGAAGGAGGTTGCTGCCCAGCTCGCCCAGGCGAGCTGGAGGCTTCCTCCAAAAGCAACATGCTCGCCCAGACGAGCTGGTTGCTTCATGTTGAAGCTTCCTGATGGGCCTAGATGGGCCCAATGTTAAAGAACACCCCCTGAATTGATCTTTTCCCCCCCATTTTGAGTTTTTTTGGCTCATTTCCTTCTGAAACATCGCGAAATCTTATAGATCGCGCTACAATTGGCTTTAAGCAGCTTAACGTGACTGGCCAAAATCCTCATGTCGACAAACAATTGTCCCCGAATGAAATTAGGGTATGAAAGTTTCCCCTCTTTACTTATCTTTTATTTGAGATAAAAGGGAAGTAAAGATAAGACACTAATTTCGTTCAAGCCGAATTTCAACCCGACCGACCATTAGCTCAATCAGTGAGACCTGTCAAAAGAAAGAGCATGAACAGCGCTAGGCAATCAATTCGTGGGGCTCCAGACTCGATGGTGGAGGACGCATGAACAGCGCTAGGCAATCAATTCATGGGGCTTCGGATAAGATTTGAGGGTGGAGGATAGACGAACAGCGCTAGGTAATCAATTCGTGGGGCTCCAGACTCGATGGTGGAGGATGCATGAATGACAATCAATTCATGGGGCTCCGAATAAGATTTGTTGGCAAGACCGAATGGTCCACCGGGTTTTTTCACCTAAAAAGGTGAACATGCTTTAGCAAGGAAAAATAAATCATTCGCGAGAGCACCATATCTTAGAGAAACAATATACCTATGCCAAAAGCAATTTTCCTTGTAACAGAAAATGAAGGGTAGGATGTCAACATTTAGCTTTTAAATGAACATTCAGGGGAAACTTCGGGTCAAACTGAAACTGGGAATAAAATCACTCATAGTGTATAAAAACTCACACAGACAAGTGTTTTACCCTAATCCCAAACCATAACTGCACCATGACTTTATTTTGCACATGATTTCCTGTCGAACCAAAAGATCACATGCACGATCACGGATCAATAGGATTTTCTCGAGGGTAGTGTTTTTGGAGAGGAAGCTAGGTGTGTCGGTCTTTTCCCCTTTGTTTATGTGGGGCGGGATATCGCCAGTCGAGAGCGACTTTGAATGGCAATCCCAAAGGAAGAACTACTTCAAAAATGGGTTTTCCTTTGCCGGCAGTCATTTACCCTGCCGAAAATTTATCTGGTCGGAAGATCTTCTGTTCTCTTTCTTGCTTTCCATTATTGATCAGGAATTATTCTGTTTTCCTCTGATCTTTTTCCTTTTTACTTTCTTCCGATCTTCGACCGGGAATCCTTCTTTTCCTTTTCTTTTCTTTCTTTTCATTTCTTCCTTTCCGATCTTTGTTTAGGAATTTGGGTTTTAGCATTCGTTATTCGCTCTCCCTTGATGAGATTCTGCTGTCCTTTTCTTCGGGGGAAAGGATGAGGATTCTTTTCATTGGCCAAGGTTCAAAGTAGCTTAAGGTTGTGTCTCAACATGGTCTTTTCATCGTGCGAGCCCGATTTTGATATCTGGGGCAAAACCAATTCGTGCGTTAAGGTGTTGGTCTCGGGTTGAATTTCCATATTATTTCCATGAGGCACGCGTAACAATGATGATTTGGAAACAACGTGCAAAATTAGTCATGGCTACAGCTAGGTGGGTACTCAAGCATCCAGTTTATGGCATCGTGATACTAAGGCTTAGGATTTACACAAGTAGACCCAATATTTCCAAATTATGTTCTTTCATCGGTTCAATGAATCCATCCATTCTTATCTCGGTTATTCTGGAAAATAAACTCTGAGCGTCAGTCTCTTGTTTCCAACAGATATGTTTGCTCTTTGTGAATGATTTATGCTTCCTATGACCATAACATGCCGACCTTCGAGGTCTTTCTTTGTTTTTTCTTTTTGTTTCATTTTTTCGTTTACAAAAAACTATACATCCATCGTTATCTATGAGAAAAACTTTTCTTTGTACACCTACATTCCTATACACGACAAACTTTTTCTGTATACACATGCATTAAAAACTCTTTATCTTTATATCAACACGGTCTATAGACAAACTCTATTCCTGTTCAAAGATTTCTTTTTCATTTTTTCAACATACACTCGTGGTTTATACAAAAATTTCTTTATATACACTCATTACTCACACACAAGAATTTCTTTTCACACCTTATTTACACACACAAAAAACTCTTTTCTTTTCATTATATATAGACACGACATTTGTTCACAACGCCTCTTTCTTTTTTCTATTCTTGGCGTTATCATGATTTTTTGTTCGTTTTATTTTTAGGACGACATTCCTAAAGGAAAACTCTACAAGGTTCCGGAATTTCAACAAACATTATCGACAATAACGAAGTAAGCACTAACACAACAGTCCAAACAACATGTATGCATAAAACAAAAGACAATCGAAAAAAACAAAACAAACGTTAGTCCCTCAAGTTATAAAAATAAAATGATATGTGTCGCAACCTACCCTTCGGCGGGAGGGCGACGCGTGACTCGCGGGATGCGTGTTCCACGAAAGGAATACGCGCGGAGTCGCCACCAACGTTTATTTGAGGAAAACGTCGGAAAAACCGGAAAAGACGCGATCTACGAACTTTTAAGTGAAAGGTTCGGGAGTTGTATTTACGTACGGGGAAGGTATTAGCACCCCACACGTCCGCCCCAAGGGACGGCAGCCTTTAATCGAATGTGCAAACATGACTTTGATTTTTTATGTTCCCTTTTTATGTCTCTATATCCTTTATACCCTTTTTATATTTTCTCTTTTTGTGGTCGACAAGGGTGTTTCCCTTTGCTCCTACGTATTCCTCAATTTGGGATGAGAAAATCAGACCTACGTAGTTCTTTTTTATCAAGTGATTCTTTTTTACTTAAGTGGTGATCATTTTAAGGCGTTGGACCTTAAAAATGATCCATTTTACTTAGTGAGAAATTGAGATGACAAACTTCAAAAGCCTATTTTTGTGGACGAGCTTGACTAGGCGAATTGATTTTAGCCTTTAGTTTCACTTTAGTTATTAATCAATTCGATTAAGAATGAGAAATCCCAAAGAGAAAACGTCCGATTGATTTTCCGCTTTATTTTACTAAAAGATGTCTTTTTGATTATTATATTATTTTTTACCTCTTTTTGATTTCCAACGTGGTTACGGCACGACCGAACGGTCGGAACTTATTTTAACCGAAGTTAATGGATAATACAATTCAAACGTTCGGTGGAAATTTATTTTATTTTTAAGTTAAGCGAGAAATGACTTAAGTAAAATGGCTTAAGCACGTCAACAGGGGGTATAAAAAGTAAACAAAACGAGAATAAAAATGCACGAAACACAATGTGGACCACTACGGGTACATAGAATGAATCGAAAAGCTTGGTTCGAGGTACTTACCCGTTGAAGATCGAAGAACGATGAAGAACGAAATGAAGAACGTCGAAGAACGGTTGAAACCTTTGCGAAATTCTTCACGGAAAACGTTACGGAAACGTTTCGGAAGCGCCTCGGCTTAGATTTTCTTCACGGAAACGATTTTTCCAAGCAAATTCGAAAGAGAGAGAAGTGCCTAAGGGGCTGAACCCCTTCCTTCTTCACTTCCTCCCCTATTTATAGCAAAATAGGGGAGGTGGTTGCCGCCCAGCTCGCCCAGGCGAGCAGGGTTGCTTCCTCCAGAAGCAACCGCCTTCTGGAGGAATATTCCGGAGGGCCCAAGTGAGCCTGGGTGCTATTTGCACCCCCATTTTTACTAAGTACACCCCCTCTGCTGTTTTTTGGTGATTCTTTTTTCGTAAAGTTACGGAAACTTACGAATGTCGTAACGATACTTGTTTTCTTTCCGTAATGTTACGGAACCTTGCGGATTACATAATCATCCCCTTTTTGACTTACGGAATGTTACGGAACCTCACTTAATTATGCAACGATGCTTCCATTTGATTTCCGGTGTGTCACGGAAACTTACGGATTGTGCATCAATATTTTTTTGGTTTTTCGGCATGTCCTGGAATTTCACAAATTGCCTAATGATGGGTGCCAAGCACCTCACGAGGACCAAAGAATGGTCGCACGTCATCGAGCAAAGGTCCCCGGACGAAATTAGGGTATGACAGTTGCCCCTCTTTACTTGTCTTTTATTGGAGATAAAAGGAAAGTAAAGATAAGACACTAATTTCGTTCCTCTCGATTTGGCGAGAGTCGCGGGTGACCATAAAATCTCCACATGCAAATGACTTGTTGTTCCCAAAATTTCACAAATTGCCTAATGATGGGTGCCAAGCACCTCACAAGGACCAAAGAATGGTCGCATGTCATCAAGCAAAGGTCCCTGAAAATCAGTGTATGACACTAATTTCGCTCCTCTCGGTTGACGATAGTCGCGGGTGACCATGACTTGTCGTTCCTAGAATTTCACAAATTGCCTAATGATGGATGCCAAGAATCTCACAAGGACCAAAGAATGGTCGCATGTCATCAAGCAAAGGTCCCCGAAAATTAGTGTATGACACTAATTTGGCTTCTCTCGGTTGACGAGAGTCGCGGGCGACCATGAAATTTCCGCATGTAAATGACTTGTTGTTCCCGGAGGAACAAAAGGTGCAGAAGACTATGTCAGTCTCTGCATGCTATCAAGCGTTCTGTCTTACAGATAGCAAAAGAATGTTTATACGGATAACCACTCGGGTATTTCCGCGTATCATCGGGCCCGCCGCCTCTGGATGATACAAGGGTGCAGAATGACCAAACTTGGTCTCTGCTTGTCATCGGGCCCGCCGCCTCTGGATGACAAAAGGGTGCGGATAACCGTAAGGTATCTCCGCGTATCATCGGGCCCGCCGCCTCTGGATGATACAAGGGTGCAGAATGACCAAACTTGGTCTCTGCTTGTCATCGGGCCCGCCGCCTCTGGATGACAAAAGGGTGTGAATAACCGTAAGGTATCTCCGCGTATCATCGGGCCCGCTGCCTCTGGATGACAAAAGGGTGCGAATAACCGTAAGGTATCTCCGCGTATCATCGGGCCCGCCGCCTCTGGATGATACAAGGGTGCAGAATGACCAAACTTGGTCTCTACTTGTCATCGGGCCCGCCGCCTCTGGATGACAAAAGGGTGCGAATAACCGTAAGGTATCTCCACGTATCATCGGGCCCGCCGCCTCTGGATGATACAAGGGTGCAGAATGACCAAACTTGGTCTCTGCTTGTCATCGGGCCCGCCGCCTCTGGATGACAAAAGGGTGCGAATAACCGTAAGGTATCTCCGCGTATCATTGGGCCCGCCGCCTCTGGATGATACAAGGGTGCAGAATGACCAAACTTGGTCTCTGCTTGTCATCGGGCCCGCCGCCTCTGGATGACAAAAGGGTGCGAATAACCGTAAGGTATCTCCGCGTATCATCGGGCCCGCCGCCTCTGGATGATACAAGGGTGCAGAATGACCAAACTTGGTCTCTGCTTGTCATCGGGCCCGCCGCCTGTGGATGACAAAAGGGTGCGAATAACCGTAAGGTATCTCCGCGTATCATCGGGCCCGCCGCCTCTGGATGATACAAGGGTGCAGAATGACCAATCTTGGTCTCTGCTTGTCATCGGGCCCGCCGCCTCTGGATGACAAAAGGGTGCGAATAACCGTAAGGTATCTCCGCGTATCATCGGGCCCGCCGCCTCTGGATGATACAAGGGTGCAGAATGACCAAACTTGGTCTCTGCTTGTCATCGGGCCCGCCGCCTCTGGATGACAAAAGGGTGTGGATAACCGTAAGGTATCTCCGCGTATCATCGGGCCCGCCGCCTCTGGATGATACAAGGGTGCAGAATGACCAAACTTGGTCTCTGCTTGTCATCGGGCCCGCCGCCTCTGGATGACAAAAGGGTGCGGATAACCGTAAGGTATCTCCGCGTATCATCGGGCCCGCCGCCTCTGGATGACACAAGGGTGCACGTCACATGACCTCAGGGTCAGTATGACAAAGATTATGGGGCGGCCGACAAAAGCAAAGCTCTTGCTCCTACGTATCCTCCAATGAGGAACTCAGACCTACGTAGTTCTGGATAACTTGTGAGACTTGAAAAAGTCTCGGTGTTTTCTCCACTAAAATGCAAACATGCTTTAGCAAAGAGACAAATATTCCAACTGATTTAGAGCAGCATATGCTTTTTTGAGTGAAAAACAATGCGTCTACCGGGGAAGGAGAGTGTGCTGATGAAATCTCCCATAACCATAAATGAGATTTTGGATGTTAGCATTTCGTTTCTAAATGACCATTTAGAGGAAACACTGGGTTCAACAAAAATAGAAGAAATCCACTCAAAGTGTATCAATCTCGCACAGGTAAGTGTTTTATCCTAATTCCGAACCATAGATATGTCATGACTTGACTTTGCACATTATTTCCTATCAAATCAAAAATTACATGCGTGAT